>NW_027314911.1:0-149093 GCF_023375885.2 Dermacentor andersoni | reverse complement strand
CAGAAGATGTGCATGCAAATGGTGCTTTTGGCAGAACGCGCACGTGGATTTCTACCAAACGACGTGCTAAGCATGCCGATGCTGCTCTTTTTAGCACCCGCGCACGGATTTGTGCGAAAACGCGTTTTAAGCATGCACATGCATATTTTGGTAGACGCGGATGAAGTTTTCTGCAAAACCACAAGATGTGCATGCAAATGGTGCTTTTTGCAGAACGCGCACGTGGATTTCTACCAAACGACGTGCTAAGCATGCCGATGCTGCTCTTTTTAGCACCCGCGCACGCATTTGTGCGAAAACGCGTTTTAAGCATGCACATGCATCTTTTGGTAGACGCGGATGAAGTTTTCTGCAAAACCACAAGATGTGCATTCAAATGGTGCTTTTTGCAGAACGCGCACGTGGATTTCTACCAAACGACGTGCTAAGCTTGCCGATGCTGCTCTTTTTAGCACCCGCGCACGGATTGCTGCGAAAACGCGTTTTAAGCATGCACATGCATCTTTTGGTAGACGCGGATGAAGTTTTTCTGCAAAACCACAAGATGTGCATGCAAATGGTGCTTTTGGCAGAACGCGCACGTGGATTTCAACCAAACGACGTGCTAAGCATGCCGATGCTGCTCTTTTTAGCACCCGCGCACGCATTTTGTGCGAAAACGCGTTTTAAGCATGCACATGCATCTTTTGGTAGACGCGGATGAAGTTTTCTGCAAAACCACAAGATGTGCATGCAAATGGTGCTTTTGGCAGAAACGCGCACGTGGATTTCTACCAAACGACGTGCTAAGCATGCCGATGCTGCTCTTTTTAGCACCCGCGCACGCATTTTGTGCGAAAACGCGTTTTAAGCATGCACATGCATCTTTTGGTAGACGCGGATGAAGTTTTCTGCAAAACCACAAGATGTGCATGCAAATGGTGCTTTTTGCAGAACGCGCCCGTGGATTTCTACCAAACGACGTGCTAAGCATGCCGATGCTGCTCTTTTTAGCACCCGCGCACGCATTTGTGCGAAAACGCGTTTTAAGCATGCACATGCATCTTTTGGTAGACGCGGATGAAGTTTTCTGCAAAACCACAAGATGTGCATGCAAATGGTGCTTTCGGCAGAACGCCGCACGTGGATTTTCTACCAAACGACGTGCTAAGCATGCCGATGCTGCTCTTTTTAGCACCCGCGCACGCATTTGTGCGAAAACGCATTTTAAGCATGCACATGCATCTTTTGGTAGACGCGGATGAAGTTTTCTGCAAAACAACAAGATGTGCATGCAAATGGTGCTTTTTGCAGAACGCGCACGTGGATTTCTACGAAACGACGTGCTAAGCATGCCGATGCTGCTCTTTTTAGCACCCGCGCACGATTTTGTGCGAAAACGCGTTTTAAGCATGCACATGCATCTTTTGGTAGACGCGGATGAAGTTTTCTGCAAAACCACAAGATGTGCATGCAAATGGTGCTTTTGGCAGAACGCGCACGTGGATTTCTACCAAACGACGTGCTAAGCATGCCGATGCTGCTCTTTTTAGCACCCGCGCACGCATTTGTGCGAAAACGCGTTTTAAGCATGCACATGCATCTTTTGGTAGACGCGGATGAAGTTTTCTGCAAAACCACAAGATGTGCATGCAAATGGTGCTTTTTGCAGAACGCGCTCGTGGATTTCTACCAAACGACGTGCTAAGCATGCCGATGCTGCTCTTTTTAGCACCCGCGCACGCATTTGTGCGAAAACGCGTTTTAAGCATGCACATGCATCTTTTGGTAGACGCGGATGAAGTTTTCTGCAAAACCACAAGATGTGCATGCAAATGGGTGCTTTTGGCAGAACGCGCACGTGGATTTCTACCAAACGACGTGCTAAGCATGCCGATGCTGCTCTTTTTAGCACCCGCGCACGCATTTGTGCGAAAATGCGTTTTAGGCATGCACATGCATCTTTTGGTAGACGCGGATGAAGTTTTCTGCAAAACCACAAGATGTGCATGCAAATGGTGCTTTTTGCAGAAACGCGCACGTGGATTTCTACCAAACGACGTGCTAAGCATGCCGATGCTGCTCTTTTTAGCACCCGCGCACGGATTTGTGCGAAAACGCGTTTTAAGCATGCACATGCATCTTTTGGTAGACGCGGATGAAGTTTTCTGCAAAACCATAAGATGTGCATGCAAATGGTGCTTTTGGCAGAACGCGCACGTGGATTTCTACCAAACGACGTGCTAAGCATGCCGATGCTGCTCTTTTTAGCACCCGCGCACACATTTGTGCAAAAACGCGTTTTAAGCATGCACATGCATCTTTTGGTAGACGCGGATGAAGTTTTCTGCAAAACCACAAGATGTGCATGCAAATGGTGCTTTTTGCAGAACGCGCACGTGGATTTCTACCAAACGACGTGCTAAGCATGCCGATGCTGCTATTTTTGGCACCCGCGCACGCATTTGTGCGAAAACGCGTTTTAAGCATGCACATGCATCTTTTGGTAGACGCGGATGAAGTTTTCTGCAAAACCACAAGATGTGCATGCAAATGGTGCTTTTTTGCAGAACGCGCTCGTGGATTTCTACCAAACGACGTGCTAAGCATGCCGATGCTGCTCTTTTTAGCACCCGCGCACGCATTTGTGCGAAAACGCGTTTTAAGCATGCACATGCATCTTTTGGTAGACGCGGATGAAGTTTTCTGCAAAACCACAAGATGTGCATGCAAATGGTGCTTTTTGGCAGAAAACGGGCACGTGGACTTCTACCAAACGACGTGCTAAGCATGCCGATGCTGCTCTATTTAGCACCCGCGCACGGATTTGTGCGAAAACGCGTTTTAAGCATGCACATGCATCTTTTGGTAGACGCGGATGAAGTTTTCTGCAAAACCAGAAGATGTGCATGCAAATGGTGCTTTTGGCAGAACGCGCACGTGGATTTCTACCAAACGACGTGCTAAGCATGCCGATGCTGCTCTTTTTAGCACCCGCGCACGGATTTGTGCGAAAACGCGTTTTTAAGCATGCACATGCATATTTTGGTAGACGCGGATGAAGTTTTCTGCAAAACCACAAGATGTGCATGCAAATGGTGCTTTTTGCAGAACGCGCACGTGGATTTCTACCAAACGACGTGCTAAGCATGCCGATGCTGCTCTTTTTAGCACCCGCGCACGCATTTGTGCGAAAACGCGTTTTAAGCAAGCACATGCATCTTTTGGTAGACGCGGATGAAGTTTTCTGCAAACCCACAAGATGTGCATTCAAATGGTGCTTTTTGCAGAACGCGCACGTGGATTTCTACCAAACGACGTGCTAAGCTTGCCGATGCTGCTCTTTTTAGCACCCGCGCACGGATTGCTGCGAAAACGCGTTTTAAGCATGCACATGCATCTTTTGGTAGACGCGGATGAAGTTTTCTGCAAAACCACAAGATGTGCATGCAAATGGTGCTTTTGGCAGAACGCGCACGTGGATTTCAACCAAACGACGTGCTAAGCATGCCGATGCTGCTCTTTTTAGCACCCGCGCACGCATTTGTGCGAAAACGCGTTTTAAGCATGCACATGCATCTTTTGGTAGACGCGGATGAAGTTTTCTGCAAAACCACAAGATGTGCATGCAAATGGTGCTTTTGGCAGAACGCGCACGTGGATTTCTACCAAACGACGTGCTAAGCATGCCGATGCTGCTCTTTTTAGCACCCGCGCACGCATTTGTGCGAAAACGCGTTTTAAGCATGCACATGCATCTTTTGGTAGACGCGGATGAAGTTTTCTGCAAAACCACAAGATGTGCATGCAAATGGTGCTTTTTGCAGAACGCGCCCGTGGATTTCTACCAAATCGACGTGCTAAGCATGCCGATGCTGCTCTTTTTAGCACCCGCGCACGCATTTGTGCGAAAACGCGTTTTAAGCATGCACATGCATCTTTTGGTAGACGCGGATGAAGTTTTCTGCAAAACCACAAGATGTGCATGCAAATGGTGCTTTCGGCAGAACGCGCACGTGGATTTCTACCAAACGACGTGCTAAGCATGCCGATGCTGCTCTTTTTAGCACCCGCGCACGCATTTGTGCGAAAACGCATTTTAAGCATGCACATGCATCTTTTGGTAGACGCGGATGAAGTTTTCTGCAAAACAACAAGATGTGCATGCAAATGGTGCTTTTTGCAGAACGCGCACGTGGATTTCTACGAAACGACGTGCTAAGCATGCCGATGCTGCTCTTTTTAGCACCCGCGCACGGATTTGTGCGAAAACGCGTTTTAAGCATGCACATGCATCTTTTGGTAGACGCGGATGAAGTTTTCTGCAAAACCACAAGATGTGCATGCAAATGGTGCTTTTGGCAGAACGCGCACGTGGATTTCTACCAAACGACGTGCTAAGCATGCCGATGCTGCTCTTTTTAGCACCCGCGCACGCATTTGTGCGAAAACGCGTTTTAAGCATGCACATGCATCTTTTGGTAGACGCGGATGAAGTTTTCTGCAAAACCACAAGATGTGCATGCAAATGGTGCTTTTTGCAGAACGCGCTCGTGGATTTCTACCAAACGACGTGCTAAGCATGCCGATGCTGCTCTTTTTAGCACCCGCGCACGCATTTGTGCGAAAACGCGTTTTAAGCATGCACATGCATCTTTTGGTAGACGCGGATGAAGTTTTCTGCAAAACCACAAGATGTGCATGCAAATGGTGCTTTTTGCAGAACGCGCACGTGGATTTCTACCAAACGATGTGCTAAGCATGCCGATGCTGCTCTTTTTAGCACCCGCGCACGGATTTGTGCGAAAACGCGTTTTAAGCATGCACATGCATCTTTTGGTAGACGCGGATGAAGTTTTCTGCAAAACCACAACATGTGCATGCAAATGGTGCTTTTGGCAGAACGCGCACGTGGATTTCTACCAAACGACGTGCTAAGCATGCCAATGCTGCTCTTTTTAGCACCCGCGCACGGATTTGTGCGAAAACGCGTTTTAAGCATGCACATGCATCATTTGGTAGACGCGGATGAAGTTTTCTGCAAAACCACAAGATGTGCATGCAAATGGTGCTTTTTGCAGAACGCGCTCGTGGATTTCTACCAAACGACGTGCTAAGCATGCCGATGCTGCTCTTTTTAGCACCCGCGCACGCATTTGTGCGAAAACGCGTTTTAAGCATGCACATGCATCTTTTGGTAGACGCGGATGAAGTTTTCTGCAAAACCACAAGATGTGCATGCAAATGGTGCTTTTTGCAGAACGCGCTCGTGGATTTCTACCAAACGACGTGCTAAGCATGCCGATGCTGCTCTTTTTAGCACCCGCGCACGCATTTGTGCGAAAACGCGTTTTAAGCATGCACATGCATCTTTTGGTAGACGCGGATGAAGTTTTCTGCAAAACCACAAGATGTGCATGCAAATGGTGCTTTTTGCAGAACGCGCACGTGGATTTCTACCAAACGATGTGCTAAGCATGCCGATGCTGCTCTTTTTAGCACCCGCGCACGGATTTGTGCGAAAACGCGTTTTAAGCATGCACATGCATCTTTTGGTAGACGCGGATGAAGTTTTCTGCAAAACCACAACATGTGCATGCAAATGGTGCTTTTGGCAGAACGCGCACGTGGATTTCTACCAAACGACGTGCTAAGCATGCCAATGCTGCTCTTTTTAGCACCCGCGCACGGATTTGTGCGAAAACGCGTTTTAAGCATGCACATGCATCATTTGGTAGACGCGGATGAAGTTTTCTGCAAAACCACAAGATGTGCATGCAAATGGTGCTTTTTGCAGAACGCGCTCGTGGATTTCTACCAAACGACGTGCTAAGCATGCCGATGCTGCTCTTTTTAGCACCCGCGCACGCATTTGTGCGAAAACGCGTTTTAAGCATGCACATGCATCTTTTGGTAGACGCGGATGAAGTTTTCTGCAAAACCACAAGATGTGCATGCAAATGGTGCTTTTGGCAGAACGCGCACGTGGACTTCTACCAAACGACGTGCTAAGCATGCCGATGCTGCTCTTTTTAGCACCCGCGCACGCATTTGTGCGAAAACGCGTTTTAAGCATGCACATGCATCTTTTGGTAGACGCGGATGAAGTTTTCTGCAAAACCACAAGATGTGCATGCAAATGGTGCTTTTTGCAGAACGCGCTCGTGGATTTCTACCAAACGACGTGCTAAGCATGCCGATGCTGCTCTTTTTAGCACCCGCGCACGCATTTGTGCGAAAACGCGTTTTAAGCATGCACATGCATCTTTTGGTAGACGCGGATGAAGTTTTCTGCGAAACCACAAGATGTGCATGCAAATGGTGCTTTTTGCAGAACGCGCTCGTGGATTTCTACCAAACGACGTGCTAAGCATGCCGATGCTGCTCTTTTTAGCACCCGCGCACGCATTTGTGCGAAAACGCGTTTTAAGCATGCACATGCATCTTTTGGTAGACGCGGATGAAGTTTTCTGCAAAACCACAAGATGTGCATGCAAATGGTGCTTTTTGCAGAACGCGCACGTGGATTTCTACCAAACGATGTGCTAAGCATGCCGATGCTGCTCTTTTTAGCACCCGCGCACGGATTTGTGCGAAAACGCGTTTTAAGCATGCACATGCATCTTTTGGTAGACGCGGATGAAGTTTTCTGCAAAACCACAACATGTGCATGCAAATGGTGCTTTTGGCAGAACGCGCACGTGGATTTCTACCAAACGACGTGCTAAGCATGCCAATGCTGCTCTTTTTAGCACCCGCGCACGGATTTGTGCGAAAACGCGTTTTAAGCATGCACATGCATCATTTGGTAGACGCGGATGAAGTTTTCTGCAAAACCACAAGATGTGCATGCAAATGGTGCTTTTTGCAGAACGCGCTCGTGGATTTCTACCAAACGACGTGCTAAGCATGCCGATGCTGCTCTTTTTAGCACCCGCGCACGCATTTGTGCGAAAACGCGTTTTAAGCATGCACATGCATCTTTTGGTAGACGCGGATGAAGTTTTCTGCAAAACCACAAGATGTGCATGCAAATGGTGCTTTTTGCAGAACGCGCACGTGGATTTCTACCAAACGACGTGCTAAGCATGCCGATGCTGCTCTTTTTAGCACCCGCGCACGGATTTGTGCGAAAACGCGTTTTAAGCATGCACATGCATCTTTTGGTAGACGCGGATGAAGTTTTCTGCAAAACCACAAGATGTGCATGCAAATGGTGCTTTTGGCAGAACGCGCACGTGGACTTCTACCAAACGACGTGCTAAGCATGCCGATGCTGCTCTTTTTAGCACCCGCGCACGCATTTGTGCGAAAACGCGTTTTAAGCATGCACATGCATCTTTTGGTAGACGCGGATGAAGTTTTCTGCAAAACCACAAGATGTGCATGCAAATGGTGCTTTTTGCAGAACGCGCACGTGGATTTCTACCAAACGACGTGCTAAGCTTGCCGATGCTGCTCTTTTTAGCACCCGCGCACGGATTTGTGCGAAAACGCGTTTTAAGCATGCACATGCATCTTTTGGTAGACGCGGATGAAGTTTTCTGCAAAACCACAAGATGTGCATGCAAATGGTGCCTTTGGCAGAACGCGCACGTGGATTTCAACCAAACGACGTGCTAAGCACGCCGATGCTGCTCTTTTTAGCACCCGCGCACGCATTTGTGCGAAAACGCGTTTTAAGCATGCACATGCATCTTTTGGTAGACGCGGATGAAGTTTTCTGCAAAACCACAAGATGTGCATGCAAATGGTGCTTTTGCCAGAACGCGCACGTGGATTTCTACCAAACGACGTGCTAAGCATGCCGATGCTGCTCTTTTTAGCACCCGCGCACGCATTTGTGCGAAAACGCGTTTTAAGCATGCACATGCATCTTTTGGTAGACGCGGATGAAGTTTTCTGCAAAACCACAAGATGTGCATGCAAATGGTGCTTTTTGCAGAACGCGCCCGTGGATTTCTACCAAACGACGTGCTAAGCATGCCGATGCTGCTCTTTTTAGCACCCGCGCACGCATTTGTGCGAAAACGCGTTTTAAGCATGCACATGCATCTTTTGGTAGACGCGGATGAAGTTTTCTGCAAAACCACAAGATGTCCATGCAAATGGTGCTTTCGGCAGAACGCGCACGTGGATTTCTACCAAACGACGTGCTAAGCATGCCGATGCTGCTCATTTAGCACCCGCGCACGCATTTGTGCGAAAACGCGTTTTAAGCATGCACATGCATCTTTTGGTAGACGCGGATGAAGTTTTCTGCAAAACAACAAGATGTGCATGCAAATGGTGCTTTTTGCAGTACGCGCACGTGGATTTCTACGAAACGACGTGCTAAGCATGCCGATGCTGCTCTTTTTAGCACCCGCGCACGGATTTGTGCGAAAACGCGTTTTAAGCATGCACATGCATCTTTTGGTAGACGCGGATGAAGTTTTCTGCAAAACCACAAGATGTGCATGCAAATGGTGCTTTTGGCAGAACGCGCACGTGGATTTCTACCAAACGACGTGCTAAGCATGCCGATGCTGCTCTTTTTAGCACCCGCGCAAGCATTTGTGCGAAAACGCGTTTTAAGCATGCACATGCATCTTTTGGTAGACGCGGATGAAGTTTTCTGCAAAACCACAAGATGTGCATGCAAATGGTGCTTTTTGCAGAACGCGCTCGTGGATTTCTACCAAACGACGTGCTAAGCATGCCGATGCTGCTCTTTTTAGCACCCGCGCACGCATTTGCGCGAAAACGCGTTTTAAGCATGCACATGCATCTTTTGGTAGACGCGGATGAAGTTTTCTGCAAAACCACAAGATGTGCATGCAAATGGTGCTTTTTGCAGAACGCGCACGTGGATTTCTACCAAACGATGTGCTAAGCATGCCGATGCTGCTCTTTTTAGCACCCGCGCACGGATTTGTGCGAAAACGCGTTTTAAGCATGCACATGCATCTTTTGGTAGACGCGGATGAAGTTTTCTGCAAAACCACAACATGTGCATGCAAATGGTGCTTTTGGCAGAACGCGCACGTGGATTTCTACCAAACGACGTGCTAAGCATGCCAATGCTGCTCTTTTTAGCACCCGCGCACGGATTTGTGCGAAAACGCGTTTTAAGCATGCACATGCATCATTTGGTAGACGCGGATGAAGTTTTCTGCAAAACCACAAGATGTGCATGCAAATGGTGCTTTTTGCAGAACGCGCTCGTGGATTTCTACCAAACGACGTGCTAAGCATGCCGATGCTGCTCTTTTTAGCACCCGCGCACGCATTTGTGCGAAAACGCGTTTTAAGCATGCACATGCATCTTTTGGTAGACGCGGATGAAGTTTTCTGCAAAACCACAAGATGTGCATGCAAATGGTGCTTTTTGCAGAATGCGCACGTGGATTTCTGCCAAACGACGTGCTAAGCATGCCGATGCTGCTCTTTTTAGCACCCGCGCACGGATTTGTGCGAAAACGCGTTTTAAGCATGCACATGCATCTTTTGGTAGACGCGGATGAAGTTTTCTGCAAAACCACAAGATGTGCATGCAAATGGTGCTTTTGGCAGAACGCGCACGTGGATTTCTACCAAACGACGTGCTAAGCATGCCGATGCTGCTCTTTTTAGCACCCGCGCACGCATTTGTGCGAAAACGCGTTTTAAGCATGCACATGCATCTTTTGGTAGACGCGGATGAAGTTTTCTGCAAAACCACAAGATGTGCATGCAAATGGTGCTTTTTGCAGAACGCGCACGTGGATTTCTACCAAACGACGTGCTAAGCTTGCCGATGCTGCTCTTTTTAGCACCCGCGCACGGATTTGTGCGAAAACGCGTTTTAAGCATGCACATGCATCTTTTGGTAGACGCGGATGAAGTTTTCTGCAAAACCACAAGATGTGCATGCAAATGGTGCTTTTGGCAGAACGCGCACGTGGATTTCTACCAAACGACGTGCTAAGCATGCCGATGCTGCTCTTTTTAGCACCCGCGCACGCATTTGTGCGAAAATGCGTTTTAAGCATGCACATGCATCTTTTGGTAGACGCGGATGAAGTTTTCTGCAAAACCACAAGATGTGCATGCAAATGGTGCTTTTTGCAGAACGCGCACGTGGATTTCTACCAAACGACGTGCTAAGCATGCCGATGCTGCTCTTTTTAGCACCCGCGCACGGATTTGTGCGAAAACGCGTTTTAAGCATGCACATGCATCTTTTGGTAGACGCGGATGAAGTTTTCTGCAAAACCACAAGATGTGCATGCAAATGGTGCTTTTGGCAGAACGCGCACGTGGATTTCTACCAAACGACGTGCTAAGCATGCCGATGCTGCTCTTTTTAGCACCCGCGCACACATATTTGCAAAAACGCGTTTTAAGCATGCACATGCATCTTTTGGTAGACGCGGATGAAGTTTTCTGCAAAACCACAAGATGTGCATGCAAATGGTGCTTTTTGCAGAACGCGCACGTGGATTTCTACCAAACGACGTGCTAAGCATGCCGATGCTGCTATTTTTAGCACCCGCGCACGCATTTGTGCGAAAACGCGTTTTAAGCATGCACATGCATCTTTTGGTAGACGCGGATGAAGTTTTCTGCAAAACCACAAGATGTGCATGCAAATGGTGCTTTTTGCAGAACGCGCTCGTGGATTTCTACCAAACGACGTGCTAAGCATGCCGATGCTGCTCTTTTTAGCACCCGCGCACGCATTTGTGCGAAAACGCGTTTTAAGCATGCACATGCATCTTTTGGTAGACGCGGATGAAGTTTCCTGCAAAACCAGAAGATGTGCATGCAAATGGTGCTTTTGGCAGAACGCGCACTTGGATTTCTACCAAACGACGTGCTAAGCATGCCGATGCTGCTATTTTTAGCACCCGCGCACGCATTTGTGCGAAAACGCGTTTTAAGCATGCACATGCATCTTTTGGTAGACGCGGATGAAGTTTTCTGCAAAACCACAAGATGTGCATGCAAATGGTGCTTTTTGCAGAACGCGCTCGTGGATTTCTACCAAACGACGTGCTAAGCATGCCGATGCTGCTCTTTTTAGCACCCGCGCACGCATTTGTGCGAAAACGCGTTTTAAGCATGCACATGCATCTTTTGGTAGACGCGGATGAAGTTTTCTGCAAAACCACAAGATGTGCATGCAAATGGTGCTTTTGGCAGAACGCGCACGTGGATTTCTACCAAACGACGTGCTAAGCATGCCGATGCTGCTCTTTTTAGCACCCGCGCACGCATTTGTGCGAAAACGCGTTTTAAGCATGCACATGCATCTTTTGGTAGACGCGGATGAAGTTTTCTGCAAAACCACAAGATGTGCATGCAAATGGTGCTTTTGGCAGAACGCGCACGTGGATTTCTACCAAACGACGTGCTAAGCATGCCGATGCTGCTCTTTTTAGCACCCGCGCACGCATTTGTGCGAAAATGCGTTTTAAGCATGCACATGCATCTTTTGGTAGACGCGGATGAAGTTTTCTGCAAAACCACAAGATGTGCATGCAAATGGTGCTTTTTGCAGAACGCGCTCGTGGATTTCTACCAAACGACGTGCAAAGCATGCCGATGCTGCTCTTTTTAGCACCCGCGCACGCATTTGTGCGAAAACGCGTTTTAAGCATGCACATGGATCTTTTGGTAGACGCGGATGAAGTTTTCTGCAAAACCACAAGATGTGCATGCAAATGGTGCTTTTTGCAGAACGCGCACGTGGATTTCTACCAAACGACGTGCTAAGCATGCCGATGCTGCTCTTTTTAGCACCCGCGCACGGATTTGTGCGAAAACGCGTTTTAAGCATGCACATGCATCTTTTGGTAGACGCGGATGAAGTTTTCTGCAAAACCACAAGATGTGCATGCAAATGGTGCTTTTGGCAGAACGCGCACGTGGATTTCTACCAAACGACGTGCTAAGCATGCCGATGCTGCTCTTTTTAGCACCCGCGCACGCATTTGTGCGAAAACGCGTTTTAAGCATGCACATGCATCTTTTGGTAGACGCGGATGAAGTTTTCTGCAAAACCACAAGATGTGCATGCAAATGGTGCTTTTAGCAGAACGCGCTCGGGGATTTCTACCAAACGACGTGCTGAGCATGCCGATGCTGCTCTTTTTAGCACCCGCGCACGCATTTGTGCGAAAACGCGTTTTAAGCATGCACATGCATCTTTTGGTAGACGCGGATGAAGTTTTCTGCAAAACCACAAGATGTGCATGCAAATGGTGCTTTTTGCAGAACGCGCACGTGGATTTCTACCAAACGACGTGCTAAGCATGCCGATGCTGCTCTTTTTAGCACCCGCGCACGCATTTGTGCGAAAACGCGTTTTAAGCATGCACATGCATCTTTTGGTAGATGCGGATGAAGTTTTCTGCAAAACCACAAGATGTGCATGCAAATGGTGCTTTTTGCAGAACGCGCTCGTGGATTTCTACCAAACGACGTGCAAAGCATGCCGATGCTGCTCTTTTTAGCACCCGCGCATGCATTTGTGCGAAAACGCGTTTTAAGCATGCACATGCATCTTTTGGTAGACGCGGATGAAGTTTTCTGCAAAACCACAAGATGTGCATGCAAATGGTGCTTTTTGCAGAACGCGCAGGTGGATTTCTACCAAACGACGTGCTAAGCATACCGATGCTGCTCTTTTTAGCACCCGCGCATGGATTTGTGCGAAAACGCGTTTTAAGCATGCACATGCATCTTTTGGTAGACGCGGATGAAGTTTTCTGCAAAACCACAACATGTGCATGCAAATGGTGCTTTTGGCAGAACGCGCACGTGGATTTCTACCCCAACGACGTGCTAAGCATGCCGATGCTGCTCTTTTTAGCACCCGCGCACGCATTTGTGCGAAAACGCGTTTTAAGCATGCACATGCATCTTTTGGTAGACGCGGATGAAGTTTTCTGCAAAACCACAAGATGTGCATGCAAATGGTGCTTTTTGCAGAACGCGCTCGTGGATTTCTACCAAACGACGTGCTAAGCATGCCGATGCTGCTCTTTTTAGCACCCGCGCACGCATTTGTGCGAAAACGCGTTTTAAGCATGCACATGCATCTTTTGGTAGACGCGGATGAAGTTTTCTGCAAAACCACAAGATGTGCATGCAAATGGTGCTTTTTGCAGAACGTGCACGTGGATTTCTACCAAACGACGTGCTAAGCTTGCCGATGCTGCTCTTTTTAGCACCCGCGCACGGATTTGTGCGAAAACGCGTTTTAAGCATGCACATGCATCTTTTGGTAGACGCGGATGAAGTTTTCTGCAAAACCACAAGATGTGCATGCAAATGGTGCTTTTGGCAGAACGCGCACGTGGATTTCTACCAAACGACGTGCTAAGCATGCCGATGCTGCTCTTTTTAGCACCCGCGCACGCATTTGTGCGAAAATGCGTTTTAAGCATGCACATGCATCTTTTGGTAGACGCGGATGAAGTTTTCTGCAAAACCACAAGATGTGCATGCAAATGGTGCTTTTTGCAGAACGCGCACGTGGATTTCTACGAAACGACGTGCTAAGCATGCCGATGCTGCTCTTTTTAGCACCCGCGCACGGATTTGTGCGAAAACGCGTTTTAAGCATGCACATGCATCTTTTGGTAGACGCGGATGAAGTTTTCTGCAAAACCACAAGATGTGCATGCAAATGGTGCTTTTGGCAGAACGCGCACGTGGATTTCTACCAAACGACGTGCTAAGCATGCAGATGCTGCTCTTTTTAGCACCCGCGCACACATTTGTGCAAAAACGCGTTTTAAGCATGCACATGCATCTTTTGGTAGACGCGGATGAAGTTTTCTGCAAAACCACAAGATGTGCATGCAAATGGTGCTTTTGGCAGAACGCGCACGTGGATTTCTACCAAACGACGTGCTAAGCATGCCGATGCTGCTCTTTTTAGCACCCGCGCACGCATTTGTGCGAAAACGCGTTTTAAGCATGCACATGCATCTTTTGGTAGACGCGGATGAAGTTTTCTGCAAAACCACAAGATGTGCATGCAAATGGTGCTTTTGGCAGAACGCGCACGTGGATTTCTACCAAACGACGTGCTAAGCATGCCGATGCTGCTCTTTTTAGCACCCGCGCACGCATTTGTGCGAAAATGCGTTTTAAGCATGCATATGCATCTTTTGGTAGACGCGGATGAAGTTTTCTGCAAAACCACAAGATGTGCATGCAAATGGTGCTTTTTGCAGAACGCGCACGTGGATTTCTACCAAACGACGTGCTAAGCATGCCGATGCTGCTCTTTTTAGCACCCGCGCACGGATTTGTGCGAAAACGCGTTTTAAGCATGCACATGCATCTTTTGGTAGACGCGGATGAAGTTTTCTGCAAAACCACAAGATGTGCATGCAAATGGTGCTTTTGGCAGAACGCGCACGTGGACTTCTACCAAACGACGTGCTAAGCATGCCGATGCTGCTCTATTTAGCACCCGCGCACGGATTTGTGCGAAAACGCGTTTTAAGCATGCACATGCATCTTTTGGTAGACGCGGATGAAGTTTTCTGCAAAACCAGAAGATGTGCATGCAAATGGTGCTTTTGGCAGAACGCGCACGTGGATTTCTACCAAACGACGTGCTAAGCATGCCGATGCTGCTCTTTTTAGCACCCGCGCACGGATTTGTGCGAAAACGCGTTTTAAGCATGCACATGCATCTTTTGGTAGACGCGGATGAAGTTTTCTGCAAAACCACAAGATGTGCATGCAAATGGTGCTTTTTGCAGAACGCGCACGTGGATTTCTACCAAACGACGTGCTAAGCATGCCGATGCTGCTCTTTTTAGCACCCGCGCACGCATTTGTGCGAAAACGCGTTTTAAGCATGCACATGCATCTTTTGGTAGACGCGGATGAAGTTTTCTGCAAAACCAGAAGATGTGCATGCAAATGGTGCTTTTGGCAGAACGCGCACGTGGATTTCTACCAAACGACGTGCTAAGCATGCCGATGCTGCTTTTTTTATCACCCGCGCACGGATTTGTGCGAAAACGCGTTTTAAGCATGCACATGCATCTTTTGGTAGACGCGGATGAAGTTTTCTGCAAAACCACAAGATGTGCATGCAAATGGTGCTTCTTGCAGAACGCGCACGTGGATTTCTACCAAACGACGTGCTAAGCATGCCGATGCTGCTCTTTTTAGCACCCGCGCACGCATTTGTGCGAAAACGCGTTTTAAGCATGCACATGCATCTTTTGGTAGACGCGGATGAAGTTTTCTGCAAAACCACAAGATGTGCATGCAAATGGTGCTTTTTGCAGAACGCGCCCGTGGATTTCTACCAAACGACGTGCTAAGCATGCCGATGCTGCTCTTTTTAGCACCCGCGCACGCATTTGTGCGAAAACGCGTTTTAAGCATGCACATGCATCTTTTGGTTGACGCGGATGAAGTTTTCTGCAAAACCACAAGATGTGCATGCAAATGGTGCTTTCGGCAGAACGCACACGTGGATTTCTACCAAACAACGTGCTAAGCATGCCGATGCTGCTCTTTTTAGCACCCGCGCACGCATTTGTGCGAAAACGCGTTTTAAGCATGCACATGCATCTTTTGGTAGATGCGGATGAAGTTTTCTGCAAAACCACAAGATGTGCATGCAAATGGTGCTTTTTGCAGAACGCGCTCGTGGATTTCTACCAAACGACGTGCAAAGCATGCCGATGCTGCTCTTTTTAGCACCCGCGCATGCATTTGTGCGAAAACGCGTTTTAAGCATGCACATGCATCTTTTGGTAGACGCGGATGAAGTTTTCTGCAAAACCACAAGATGTGCATGCAAATGGTGCTTTTGGCAGAACGCGCACGTGGATTTCAACCAAACGACGTGCTAAGCATGCCGATGCTGCTCTTTTTAGCACCCGCGCACGCATTTGTGCGAAAACGCGTTTTAAGCATGCACATGCATCTTTTGGTAGACGCGGATGAAGTTTTCTGCAAAACCACAAGATGTGCATGCAAATGGTGCTTTTGGCAGAACGCGCACGTGGATTTCTACCAAACGACGTGCTAAGCATGCCGATGCTGCTCTTTTTAGCACCCGCGCACGCATTTGTGCGAAAACGCGTTTTAAGCATGCACATGCATCTTTTGGTAGACGCGGATGAAGTTTTCTGCAAAACCACAAGATGTGCATGCAAATGGTGCTTTCGGCAGAACGCGCACGTGGATTTCTACCAAACGACGTGCTAAGCATGCCGATGCTGCTCTTTTTAGCACCCTCGCACGCATTTGTGCGAAAACGCGTTTTAAGCATGCACATGCATCTTTTGGTAGACGCGGATGAAGTTTTCTGCAAAACCACAAGATGTGCATGCAAATGGTGCTTTTGGCAGAACGCGCACGTGGATTTCTACCAAACGACGTGCTAAGCATGCCGATGCTGCTCTTTTTAGCACCCGCGCACGCATTTGTGCGAAAACGCGTTTTAAGCATGCACATGCATCTTTTGGTAGACGCGGATGAAGTTTTCTGCAAAACCACGAGATGTGCATGCAAATGGTGCTTTTTGCAGAACGCGCACGTGGATTTCTACCAAACGACGTGCTAAGCATGCCGATGCTGCTCTTTTTAGCACCCGCGCACGGATTTGTGCGAAAACGCGTTTTAAGCATGCACATGCATCTTTTGGTAGACGCGGATGAAGTTTTCTGCAAAACCACAAGATGTGCATGCAAATGGTGCTTTTGGCAGAACGCGCACGTGGATTTCTACCAAACGACGTGCTAAGCATGCCGATGCTGCTCTTTTTAGCACCCGCGCAAGGATTTGTGCGAAAACGCGTTTTAAGCATGTACATGCATCTTTTGGTAGACGCGGATGAAGTTTTCTGCAAAACCACAAGATGTGCATGCAAATGGTGCTTTTGGCAGAACGCGCACGTGGACTTCTACCAAACGACGTGCTAAGCATGCCGATGCTGCTCTATTTAGCACCCGCGCAAGGATTTGTGCGAAAACGCGTTTTAAGCATGCACATGCATCTTTTGGTAGACGCGGATGAAGTTTTCTGCAAAACCACAAGATGTGCATGCAAATGGTGCTTTTGGCAGAACGCGCACGTGGATTTCTACCAAACGACGTGCTAAGCATGCCGATGCTGCTCTTTTTAGCACCCGCGCACGGATTTGTGCGAAAACGCGTTTTAAGCATGCACATGCATCTTTTGGTAGACGCGGATGAAGTTTTCTGCAAAACCACAAGATGTGCATGCAAATGGTGCTTTTTGCAGAACGCGCACGTGGATTTCTACCAAACGACGTGCTAAGCATGCCCATGCTGCTCTTTTTAGCACCCGCGCACGCATTTGTGCGAAAACGCGTTTTAAGCATGCACATGCATCTTTTGGTAGACGCGGATGAAGTTTTCTGCAAAACCACAAGATGTGCATGCAAATGGTGCTTTTGGCAGAACGCGCACGTGGACTTCTACCAAACGACGTGCTAAGCATGCCGATGCTGCTCTATTTAGCACCCGCGCAAGGATTTGTGCGAAAACGCGTTTTAAGCATGCACATGCATCTTTTGGTAGACGCGGATGAAGTTTTCTGCAAAACCACAAGATGTGCATGCAAATGGTGCTTTTGGCAGAACGCGCACGTGGATTTCTACCAAACGACGTGCTAAGCATGCCGATGCTGCTTTTTTTATCACCCGCGCACGGATTTGTGCGAAAACGCGTTTTAAGCATGCACATGCATCTTTTGGTAGACGCGGATGAAGTTTTCTGCAAAACCACAAGATGTGCATGCAAATGGTGCTTCTTGCAGAACGCGCACGTGGATTTCTACCAAACGACGTGCTAAGCATGCCGATGCTGCTCTTTTTAGCACCCGCGCACGCATTTGTGCGAAAACGCGTTTTAAGCATGCACATGCATCTTTTGGTAGACGCGGATGAAGTTTTCTGCAAAACCACAAGATGTGCATGCAAATGGTGCTTTTTGCAGAACGCGCCCGTGGATTTCTACCAAACGACGTGCTAAGCATGCCGATGCTGCTCTTTTTAGCACCCGCGCACGCATTTGTGCGAAAACGCGTTTTAAGCATGCACATGCATCTTTTGGTTGACGCGGATGAAGTTTTCTGCAAAACCACAAGATGTGCATGCAAATGGTGCTTTCGGCAGAACGCACACGTGGATTTCTACCAAACAACGTGCTAAGCATGCCGATGCTGCTCTTTTTAGCACCCGCGCACGCATTTGTGCGAAAACGCGTTTTAAGCATGCACATGCATCTTTTGGTAGATGCGGATGAAGTTTTCTGCAAAACCACAAGATGTGCATGCAAATGGTGCTTTTTGCAGAACGCGCTCGTGGATTTCTACCAAACGACGTGCAAAGCATGCCGATGCTGCTCTTTTTAGCACCCGCGCATGCATTTGTGCGAAAACGCGTTTTAAGCATGCACATGCATCTTTTGGTAGACGCGGATGAAGTTTTCTGCAAAACCACAAGATGTGCATGCAAATGGTGCTTTTGGCAGAACGCGCACGTGGATTTCAACCAAACGACGTGCTAAGCATGCCGATGCTGCTCTTTTTAGCACCCGCGCACGCATTTGTGCGAAAACGCGTTTTAAGCATGCACATGCATCTTTTGGTAGACGCGGATGAAGTTTTCTGCAAAACCACAAGATGTGCATGCAAATGGTGCTTTTGGCAGAACGCGCACGTGGATTTCTACCAAACGACGTGCTAAGCATGCCGATGCTGCTCTTTTTAGCACCCGCGCACGCATTTGTGCGAAAACGCGTTTTAAGCATGCACATGCATCTTTTGGTAGACGCGGATGAAGTTTTCTGCAAAACCACAAGATGTGCATGCAAATGGTGCTTTCGGCAGAACGCGCACGTGGATTTCTACCAAACGACGTGCTAAGCATGCCGATGCTGCTCTTTTTAGCACCCTCGCACGCATTTGTGCGAAAACGCGTTTTAAGCATGCACATGCATCTTTTGGTAGACGCGGATGAAGTTTTCTGCAAAACCACAAGATGTGCATGCAAATGGTGCTTTTGGCAGAACGCGCACGTGGATTTCTACCAAACGACGTGCTAAGCATGCCGATGCTGCTCTTTTTAGCACCCGCGCACGCATTTGTGCGAAAACGCGTTTTAAGCATGCACATGCATCTTTTGGTAGACGCGGATGAAGTTTTCTGCAAAACCACGAGATGTGCATGCAAATGGTGCTTTTTGCAGAACGCGCACGTGGATTTCTACCAAACGACGTGCTAAGCATGCCGATGCTGCTCTTTTTAGCACCCGCGCACGGATTTGTGCGAAAACGCGTTTTAAGCATGCACATGCATCTTTTGGTAGACGCGGATGAAGTTTTCTGCAAAACCACAAGATGTGCATGCAAATGGTGCTTTTGGCAGAACGCGCACGTGGATTTCTACCAAACGACGTGCTAAGCATGCCGATGCTGCTCTTTTTAGCACCCGCGCAAGGATTTGTGCGAAAACGCGTTTTAAGCATGTACATGCATCTTTTGGTAGACGCGGATGAAGTTTTCTGCAAAACCACAAGATGTGCATGCAAATGGTGCTTTTGGCAGAACGCGCACGTGGACTTCTACCAAACGACGTGCTAAGCATGCCGATGCTGCTCTATTTAGCACCCGCGCAAGGATTTGTGCGAAAACGCGTTTTAAGCATGCACATGCATCTTTTGGTAGACGCGGATGAAGTTTTCTGCAAAACCACAAGATGTGCATGCAAATGGTGCTTTTGGCAGAACGCGCACGTGGATTTCTACCAAACGACGTGCTAAGCATGCCGATGCTGCTCTTTTTAGCACCCGCGCACGGATTTGTGCGAAAACGCGTTTTAAGCATGCACATGCATCTTTTGGTAGACGCGGATGAAGTTTTCTGCAAAACCACAAGATGTGCATGCAAATGGTGCTTTTTGCAGAACGCGCACGTGGATTTCTACCAAACGACGTGCTAAGCATGCCCATGCTGCTCTTTTTAGCACCCGCGCACGCATTTGTGCGAAAACGCGTTTTAAGCATGCACATGCATCTTTTGGTAGACGCGGATGAAGTTTTCTGCAAAACCACAAGATGTGCATGCAAATGGTGCTTTTTGCAGAACGCGCACGTGGATTTCTACCAAACGACGTGCTAAGCTTGCCGATGCTGCTCTTTTTAGCACCCGCGCACGGATTTGTGCGAAAACGCGTTTTAAGCATGCACATGCATCTTTTGGTAGACGCGGATGAAGTTTTCTGCAAAACCACAAGATATGCATGCAAATGGTGCTTTTGGCAGAACGCGCACGTTGATTTCAACCAAACGACGTGCTAAGCATGCCGATGCTGCTCTTTTTAGCACCCGCGCACGCATTTGTGCGAAAACGCGTTTTAAGCATGCACATGCATCTTTTGGTAGACGCGGATGAAGTTTTCTGCAAAACCACAAGATGTGCATGCAAATGGTGCTTTTTGCAGAACGCGCACGTGGATTTCTACCAAACGACGTGCTAAGCATGCCCATGCTGCTCTTTTTAGCACCCGCGCACGCATTTGTGCGAAAACGCGTTTTAAGCATGCACATGCATCTTTTGGTAGACGCGGATGAAGTTTTCTGCAAAACCACAAGATGTGCATGCAAATGGTGCTTTTTGCAGAACGCCCACGTGGATTTCTACCAAACGACGTGCTAAGCTTGCCGATGCTGCTCTTTTTAGCACCCGCGCACGGATTTGTGCGAAAACGCGTTTTAAGCATGCACATGCATCTTTTGGTAGACGCGGATGAAGTTTTCTGCAAAACCACAAGATATGCATGCAAATGGTGCTTTTGGCAGAACGCGCACGTTGATTTCAACCAAACGACGTGCTAAGCATGCCGATGCTGCTCTTTTTAGCACCCGCGCACGCATTTGTGCGAAAACGCGTTTTAAGCATGCACATGCATCTTTTGGTAGACGCGGATGAAGTTTTCTGCAAAACCACAAGATGTGCATGCAAATGGTGCTTTTTGCAGAACGCGCACGTGGATTTCTACCAAACGACGTGCTAAGCATGCCGATGCTGCTCTTTTTAGCACCCGCGCACGGATTTGTGCGAAAACGCGTTTTAAGCATGCACATGCATCTTTTGGTAGACGCGGATGAAGTTTTCTGCAAAACCACAAGATGTGCATGCAAATGGTGCTTTTGGCAGAACGCGCACGTGGATGTCTATCAAACGACGTGCTAAGCATGCCGATGCTGCTCTTTTTAGCACCCGCGCACGCATTTGTGCGAAAACGCGTTTTAAGCATGCACATGCATCTTTTGGTAGACGCGGATGAAGTTTTCTGCAAAACCACAAGATGTGCATGCAAATGGTGCTTTTTGCAGAACGCGCTCGTGGATTTCTACCAAACGACGTGCAAAGCATGCCGATGCTGCTCTTTTTAGCACCCGCGCACGCATTTGTGCGAAAACGCGTTTTAAGCATGCACATGGATCTTTTGGTAGACGCGGATGAAGTTTTCTGCAAAACCACAAGATGTGCATGCAAATGGTGCTTTTTGCAGAACGCGCACGTGGATTTCTACCAAACGACGTGCTAAGCATGCCGATGCTGCTCTTTTTAGCACCCGCGCACGGATTTGTGCGAAAACGCGTTTTAAGCATGCACATGCATCTTTTGGTAGACGCGGATGAAGTTTTCTGCAAAACCACAAGATGTGCATGCAAATGGTGCTTTTGGCAGAACGCGCACGTGGATTTCTACCAAACGACGTGCTAAGCATGCCGATGCTGCTCTTTTTAGCACCCGCGCACGCATTTGTGCGAAAACGCGTTTTAAGCATGCACATGCATCTTTTGGTAGACGCGGATGAAGTTTTCTGCAAAACCACAAGATGTGCATGCAAATGGTGCTTTTTGCAGAACGCGCTCGTGGATTTCTACCAAACGACGTGCTAAGCATGCCGATGCTGCTCTTTTTAGCACCCGCGCACGCATTTGTGCGAAAACGCGTTTTAAGCATCCACATGCATCTTTTGGTAGACGCGGATGAAGTTTTCTGCAAAACCACAAGATGTGCATGCAAATGGTGCTTTTTGCAGAACGCGCACGTGGATTTCTACCAAACGACGTGCTAAGCATGCCGATGCTGCTCTTTTTAGCACCCGCGCACGCATTTGTGCGAAAACGCGTTTTAAGCATGCACATGCATCTTTTGGTAGATGCGGATGAAGTTTTCTGCAAAACCACAAGATGTGCATGCAAATGGTGCTTTTTGCAGAACGCGCTCGTGGATTTCTACCAAACGACGTGCAAAGCATGCCGATGCTGCTCTTTTTAGCACCCGCGCATGGATTTGTGCGAAAACGCGTTTTAAGCATGCACATGCATCTTTTGGTAGACGCGGATGAAGTTTTCTGCAAAACCACAACATGTGCATGCAAATGGTGCTTTTGGCAGAACGCGCACGTGGATTTCTACCAAACGACGTGCTAAGCATGCCGATGCTGCTCTTTTTAGCACCCGCGCACGCATTTGTGCGAAAACGCGTTTTAAGCATGCACATGCATCTTTTGGTAGACGCGGATGAAGTTTTCTGCAAAACCACAAGATGTGCATGCAAATGGTGCTTTTTGCAGAACGCGCTCGTGGATTTCTACCAAACGACGTGCTAAGCATGCCGATGCTGCTCTTTTTAGCACCCGCGCACGCATTTGTGCGAAAACGCGTTTTAAGCATGCACATGCATCTTTTGGTAGACGCGGATGAAGTTTTCTGCAAAACCACAAGATGTGCATGCAAATGGTGCTTTTTGCAGAACGCGCACGTGGATTTCTACCAAACGACGTGCTAAGCATGCCGATGCTGCTCTTTTTAGCACCCGCGCACGCATTTGTGCGAAAACGCGTTTTAAGCATGCACATGCATCTTTTGGTAGACGCGGATGAAGTTTTCTGCAAAACCACAAGATGTGCATGCAAATGGTGCTTTTGGCAGAACGCGCACGTGGATTTCTACCAAACGACGTGCTAAGCATGCCGATGCTGCTCTTTTTAGCACCCGCGCACGCATTTGTGCGAAAATGCGTTTTAAGCATGCACATGCATCTTTTGGTAGACGCGGATGAAGTTTTCTGCAAAACCACAAGATGTGCATGCAAATGGTGCTTTTTGCAGAACGCGCACGTGGATTTCTACCAAACGACGTGCTAAGCATGCCGATGCTGCTCTTTTTAGCACCCGCGCACGGATTTGTGCGAAAACGCGTTTTAAGCATGCACATGCATCTTTTGGTAGACGCGGATGAAGTTTTCTGCAAAACCACAAGATGTGCATGCAAATGGTGCTTTTGGCAGAACGCGCACGTGGATTTCTACCAAACGACGTGCTAAGCATGCCGATGCTGCTCTTTTTAGCACCCGCGCACACATTTGTGCAAAAACGCGTTTTAAGCATGCACATGCATCTTTTGGTAGACGCGGATGAAGTTTTCTGCAAAACCACAAGATGTGCATGCAAATGGTGCTTTTGGCAGAACGCGCACGTGGATTTCTACCAAACGACGTGCTAAGCATGCCGATGCTGCTCTTTTTAGCACCCGCGCACGCATTTGTGCGAAAACGCGTTTTAAGCATGCACATGCATCTTTTGGTAGACGCGGATGAAGTTTTCTGCAAAACCACGAGATGTGCATGCAAATGGTGCTTTTTGCAGAACGCGCACGTGGATTTCTACCAAACGACGTGCTAAGCATGCCGATGCTGCTCCTTTTAGCACCCGCGCACGGATTTGTGCGAAAACGCGTTTTAAGCATGCACATGCATCTTTTGGTAGACGCGGATGAAGTTTTCTGGAAAACCACAAGATGTGCATGCAAATGGTGCTTTTGGCAGAACGCGCACGTGGATTTCTACCAAACGACGTGCTAAGCATGCCGATGCTGCTCTTTTTAGCACCCGCGCACGGATTTGTGCGAAAACGCGTTTTAAGCATGCACATGCATCTTTTGGTAGACGCGGATGAAGTTTTCTGCAAAACCACAAGATGTGCATGCAAATGGTGCTTTTGGCAGAACGCGCACGTGGACTTCTACCAAACGACGTGCTAAGCATGCCGATGCTGCTCTATTTAGCACCCGCGCACGGATTTGTGCGAAAACGCGTTTTAAGCATGCACATGTATCTTTTGGTAGATGCGGATGAAGTTTTCTGCAAAACCAGAAGATGTGCATGCAAATGGTGCTTTTGGCAGAACGCGCACGTGGATTTCTACCAAACGACGTGCTAAGCATGCCGATGCTGCTCTTTTTAGCACCCGCGCACGGATTTGTGCGAAAACGCGTTTTAAGCATGCACATGCATCTTTTGGTAGACGCGGATGTAGTTTTCTGCAAAACCACAAGATGTGCATGCAAATGGTGCTTTTTGCAGAACGCGCACGTGGATTTCTAAAAAACGACGTGCTAAGCATGCCGATGCTGCTCTTTTTAGCACCCGCGCACGCATTTGTGCGAAAACGCGTTTTAAGCATGCACATGCATCTTTTGGTAGACGCGGATGAAGTTTTCTGCAAAACCACAAGATGTGCATGCAAATGGTGCTTTTTGCAGAACGCGCACGTGGATTTCTACCAAACGACGTGCTAAGCTTGCCGATGCTGCTCTTTTTAGCACCCGCGCACGGATTTGTGCGAAAACGCGTTTTAAGCATGCACATGCATCTTTTGGTAGACGCGGATGAAGTTTTCTGCAAAACCACGAGATGTGCATGCAAATGGTGCTTTTTGCAGAACGCGCACGTGGATTTCTACCAAACGACGTGCTAAGCATGCCGATGCTGCTCTTTTTAGCACCCGCGCACGGATTTGTGCGAAAACGCGTTTTAAGCATGCACATGCATCTTTTGGTAGACGCGGATGAAGTTTTCTGCAAAACCACAAGATGTGCATGCAAATGGTGCTTTTGGCAGAACGCGCACGTGGATTTCTACCAAACGACGTGCTAAGCATGCCGATGCTGCTCTTTTTAGCACCCGCGCAAGGATTTGTGCGAAAACGCGTTTTAAGCATGTACATGCATCTTTTGGTAGACGCGGATGAAGTTTTCTGCAAAACCACAAGATGTGCATGCAAATGGTGCTTTTGGCAGAACGCGCACGTGGACTTCTACCAAACGACGTGCTAAGCATGCCGATGCTGCTCTATTTAGCACCCGCGCAAGGATTTGTGCGAAAACGCGTTTTAAGCATGCACATGCATCTTTTGGTAGACGCGGATGAAGTTTTCTGCAAAACCACAAGATGTGCATGCAAATGGTGCTTTTGGCAGAACGCGCACGTGGATTTCTACCAAACGACGTGCTAAGCATGCCGATGCTGCTCTTTTTAGCACCCGCGCACGGATTTGTGCGAAAACGCGTTTTAAGCATGCACATGCATCTTTTGGTAGACGCGGATGAAGTTTTCTGCAAAACCACAAGATGTGCATGCAAATGGTGCTTTTTGCAGAACGCGCACGTGGATTTCTACCAAACGACGTGCTAAGCATGCCCATGCTGCTCTTTTTAGCACCCGCGCACGCATTTGTGCGAAAACGCGTTTTAAGCATGCACATGCATCTTTTGGTAGACGCGGATGAAGTTTTCTGCAAAACCACAAGATGTGCATGCAAATGGTGCTTTTTGCAGAACGCGCACGTGGATTTCTACCAAACGACGTGCTAAGCTTGCCGATGCTGCTCTTTTTAGCACCCGCGCACGGATTTGTGCGAAAACGCGTTTTAAGCATGCACATGCATCTTTTGGTAGACGCGGATGAAGTTTTCTGCAAAACCACAAGATATGCATGCAAATGGTGCTTTTGGAAGAACGCGCACGTTGATTTCAACCAAACGACGTGCTAAGCATGCCGATGCTGCTCTTTTTAGCACCCGCGCACGCATTTGTGCGAAAACGCGTTTTAAGCATGCACATGCATCTTTTGGTAGAACGCGGATGAAGTTTTCTGCAAAACCACGAGATGTGCATGCAAATGGTGCTTTTTGCAGAACGCGCACGTGGATTTCTACCAAACGACGTGCTAAGCATGCCCATGCTGCTCTTTTTAGCACCCGCGCACGCATTTGTGCGAAAACGCGTTTTAAGCATGCACATGCATCTTTTGGTAGACGCGGATGAAGTTTTCTGCAAAACCACAAGATGTGCATGCAAATGGTGCTTTTTGCAGAACGCGCACGTGGTATTTCTACCAATCGACGTGCTAAGCTTGCCGATGCTGCTCTTTTTAGCACCCGCGCACGGATTTGTGCGAAAACGCGTTTTAAGCATGCACATGCATCTTTTGGTAGACGCGGATGAAGTTTTCTGCAAAACCACAAGATATGCATGCAAATGGTGCTTTTGGCAGAACGCGCACGTTGATTTCAACCAAACGACGTGCTAAGCATGCCGATGCTGCTCTTTTTAGCACCCGCGCACGCATTTGTGCGAAAACGCGTTTTAAGCATGCACATGCATCTTTTGGTAGACGCGGATGAAGTTTTCTGCAAAACCACAAGATGTGCATGCAAATGGTGCTTTTTGCAGAACGCGCACGTGGATTTCTACCAAACGACGTGCTAAGCATGCCGATGCTGCTCTTTTTAGCACCCGCGCACGGATTTGTGCGAAAACGCGTTTTAAGCATGCACATGCATCTTTTGGTAGACGCGGATGAAGTTTTCTGCAAAACCACAAGATGTGCATGCAAATGGTGCTTTTGGCAGAACGCGCACGTGGATGTCTATCAAACGACGTGCTAAGCATGCCGATGCTGCTCTTTTTAGCACCCGCGCACGCATTTGTGCGAAAACGCGTTTTAAGCATGCACATGCATCTTTTGGTAGACGCGGATGAAGTTTTCTGCAAAACCACAAGATGTGCATGCAAATGGTGCTTTTTGCAGAACGCGCTCGTGGATTTCTACCAAACGACGTGCAAAGCATGCCGATGCTGCTCTTTTTAGCACCCGCGCACGCATTTGAGCGAAAACGCGTTTTAAGCATGCACATGGATCTTTTGGTAGACGCGGATGAAGTTTTCTGCAAAACCACAAGATGTGCATGCAAATGGTGCTTTTTGCAGAACGCGCACGTGGATTTCTACCAAACGACGTGCTAAGCATGCCGATGCTGCTCTTTTTAGCACCCGCGCACGGATTTGTGCGAAAACGCGTTTTAAGCATGCACATGCATCTTTTGGTAGACGCGGATGAAGTTTTCTGCAAAACCACAAGATGTGCATGCAAATGGTGCTTTTGGCAGAACGCGCACGTGGATTTCTACCAAACGACGTGCT
Source organism: Dermacentor andersoni (assembly GCF_023375885.2). NCBI lineage: Eukaryota > Metazoa > Arthropoda > Arachnida > Ixodida > Ixodidae > Dermacentor > Dermacentor andersoni. The sequence goes on along the minus strand of NW_027314911.1, from coordinate 121,801 downwards.
AAGCATGCCGATGCTGCTCTTTTTAGCACCCGCGCACGCATTTGTGCGAAACGCGTTTTAAGCATGCACATGCATCTTTTGGTAGACGCGGATGAAGTTTTCTGCAAAACCACAAGATGTGCATGCAAATGGTGCTTTTTGCAGAACGCGCTCGTGGATTTCTACCAAACGACGTGCTAAGCATGCCGATGCTGCTCTTTTTAGCACCCGCGCACGCATTTGTGCGAAAACGCGTTTTAAGCATCCACATGCATCTTTTGGTAGACGCGGATGAAGTTTTCTGCAAAACCACAAGATGTGCATGCAAATGGTGCTTTTTGCAGAACGCGCACGTGGATTTCTACCAAACGACGTGCTAAGCATGCCGATGCTGCTCTTTTTAGCACCCGCGCACGCATTTGTGCGAAAACGCGTTTTAAGCATGCACATGCATCTTTTGGTAGATGCGGATGAAGTTTTCTGCAAAACCACAAGATGTGCATGCAAATGGTGCTTTTTGCAGAACGCGCTCGTGGATTTCTACCAAACGACGTGCAAAGCATGCCGATGCTGCTCTTTTTAGCACCCGCGCATGGATTTGTGCGAAAACGCGTTTTAAGCATGCACATGCAATCTTTTGGTAGACGCGGATGAAGTTTTCTGCAAAACCACAACATGTGCATGCAAATGGTGCTTTTGGCAGAACGCGCACGTGGATTTCTACCAAACGACGTGCTAAGCATGCCGATGCTGCTCTTTTTAGCACCCGCGCACGCATTTGTGCGAAAACGCGTTTTAAGCATGCACATGCATCTTTTGGTAGACGCGGATGAAGTTTTCTGCAAAACCACAGATGTGCATGCAAATGGTGCTTTTTGCAGAACGCGCTCGTGGATTTCTACCAAACGACGTGCTAAGCATGCCGATGCTGCTCTTTTTAGCACCCGCGCACGCATTTGTGCGAAAACGCGTTTTAAGCATGCACATGCATCTTTTGGTAGACGCGGATGAAGTTTTCTGCAAAACCACAAGATGTGCATGCAAATGGTGCTTTTTGCAGAACGCGCACGTGGATTTCTACCAAACGACGTGCTAAGCATGCCGATGCTGCTCTTTTTAGCACCCGCGCACGCATTTGTGCGAAACGCGTTTAAGCATGCACATGCATCTTTTGGTAGACGCGGATGAAGTTTTCTGCAAAACCACAAGATGTGCATGCAAATGGTGCTTTTGGCAGAACGCGCACGTGGATTTCTACCAAACGACGTGCTAAGCATGCCGATGCTGCTCTTTTTAGCACCCGCGCACGCATTTGTGCGAAAATGCGTTTTAAGCATGCACATGCATCTTTTGGTAGACGCGGATGAAGTTTTCTGCAAAACCACAAGATGTGCATGCAAATGGTGCTTTTTGCAGAACGCGCACGTGGATTTCTACCAAACGACGTGCTAAGCATGCCGATGCTGCTCTTTTTAGCACCCGCGCACGGATTTGTGCGAAAAACGCGTTTTAAGCATGCACATGCATCTTTTGGGTAGACGCGGATGAAGTTTTCTGCAAAACCACAAGATGTGCATGCAAATGGTGCTTTTGGCAGAACGCGCACGTGGATTTCTACCAAACGACGTGCTAAGCATGCCGATGCTGCTCTTTTTAGCTACCCGCGCACACATTTGTGCAAAAACGCGTTTTAAGCATGCACATGCATCTTTTGGTAGACGCGGATGAAGTTTTCTGCAAAACCACAAGATGTGCATGCAAATGGTGCTTTTGGCAGAACGCGCACGTGGATTTCTACCAAACGACGTGCTAAGCATGCGATGCTGCTCTTTTTAGCACCCGCGCACGCATTTGTGCGAAAACGCGTTTTAAGCATGCACATGCATCTTTTGGTAGACGCGGATGAAGTTTTCTGCAAAACCACGAGATGTGCATGCAAATGGTGCTTTTTGCAGAACGCGCACGTGGATTTCTACCAAACGACGTGCTAAGCATGCCGATGCTGCTCCTTTTAGCACCCGCGCACGGATTTGTGCGAAAACGCGTTTTAAGCATGCACATGCATCTTTTGGTAGACGCGGATGAAGTTTTCTGGAAAACCACAAGATGTGCATGCAAATGGTGCTTTTGGCAGAACGCGCACGTGGATTTCTACCAAACGACGTGCTAAGCATGCCGATGCTGCTCTTTTTAGCACCCGCGCACGGATTTGTGCGAAAAACGCGTTTTAAGCATGCACATGCATCTTTTGGTAGACGCGGATGAAGTTTTCTGCAAAACCACAAGATGTGCATGCAAATGGTGCTTTTGGCAGAACGCGCACGTGGACTTCTACCAAACGACGTGCTAAGCATGCCGATGCTGCTCTATTTAGCACCCGCGCACGCATTTGTGCGAAAACGCGTTTTAAGCATGCACATGCATCTTTTGGTAGACGCGGATGAAGTTTTCTGCAAAACCACAAGATGTGCATGCAAATGGTGCTTTTTCCAGAACGCGCACGTGGATTTCTACCAAACGACGTGCTAAGCATGCCGATGCTGCTCTTTTTAGCACCCGCGCACGCACTTGTGCGAAAACGCGTTTTAAGCATGCACATGCATCTTTTGGTAGACGCGGATGAAGTTTTCTGCAAAACCACAAGATGTGCATGCAAATGGTGCTTTTTGCAGAACGCGCACGTGGATTTCTACCAAACGACGTGCTAAGCTTGCCGATGCTGCTCTTTTTAGCACCCGCGCACGGATTTGTGCGAAAACGCGTTTTAAGCATGCACATGCATCTTTTGGTAGACGCGGATGAAGTTTTCTGCAAAACCACAAGATGTGCATGCAAATGGTGCTTTTGGCAGAACGCGCACGTGGATTTCTACCAAACGACGTGCTAAGCATGCCGATGCTGCTCTTTTTAGCACCCGCGCACGGATTTGTGCGAAAACGCGTTTTAAGCATGCACATGCATCTTTTGGTAGACGCGGATGAAGTTTTCTGCAAAACCACAAGATGTGCATGCAAATGGTGCTTTTGGCAGAATGCGCACGTGGATTTCTACCAAACGACGTGCTAAGCATGCCGATGCTGCTTTTTTTAGCACCCGCGCACGCATTTGTGCGAAAACGCGTTTTAAACATGCACATGCATCTTTTGGTAGACGCGGATGAAGTTTTCTGCAAAACCACAAGATGTGCATGCAAATGGTGCTTTTTGCAGAACGCGCACGTGGATTTCTACCAAACGACGTGCTAAGCATGCCGATGCTGCTCTTTTTAGCACCCGCGCACGGATTTGTGCGAAAACGCGTTTTAAGCATGCACATGCATCTTTTGGTAGACGCGGATGAAGTTTTCTGCAAAACCACAAGATGTGCATGCAAATGGTGCTTTTGGCAGAACGCGCACGTGGATTTCTACCAAACGACGTGCTAAGCATGCCGATGGTGCTCTTTTTAGCACCCGCGCACGCATTTGTGCGAAAACGCGTTTTAAGCATGCACATGCATCTTTTGGTAGACGCGGATGAAGTTTTCTGCAAAACCACAAGATGTGCATGCAAATGGTGCTTTTGGCAGAACGCGCACGTGGATGTCTATCAAACGACGTGCTAAGCATGCCGATGCTGCTCTTTTTAGCACCCGCGCACGCATTTGTGCGAAAACGCGTTTTAAGCATGCACATGCATCTTTTGGTAGACGCGGATGAAGTTTTCTGCAAAACCACAAGATGTGCATGCAAATGGTGCTTTTTGCAGAACGCGCTCGTGGATTTCTACCAAACGACGTGCAAAGCATGCCGATGCTGCTCTTTTTAGCACCCGCGCACGCATTTGTGCGAAAACGCGTTTTAAGCATGCACATGCATCTTTTGGTAGACGCGGATGAAGTTTTCTGCAAAACCACAAGATGTGCATGCAAATGGTGCTTTTTGCAGAACGCGCACGTGGATTTCTACCAAACGACGTGCTAAGCATGCCAATGCTGCTCTTTTTAGCACCCGCGCACGGATTTGTGCGAAAACGCGTTTTAAGCATGCACATGCATCTTTTGGTAGACGCGGATGAAGTTTTCTGCAAAACCACAAGATGTGCATGCAAATGGTGCTTTTGGCAGAACGCGCACGTGGATTTCTACCAAACGACGTGCTAAGCATGCCGATGCTGCTCTTTTTAGCACCCGCGCACGGATTTGTGCGAAAACGCGTTTTAAGCATGCACATGCATCTTTTGGTAGACGCGGATGAAGTTTTCTGCAAAACCACAAGATGTGCATGCAAATGGTGCTTTTGGCAGAACGCGCACGTGGATTTCTACCAAACGACGTGCTAAGCATGCCGATGCTGCTCTTTTTAGCACCCGCGCACGCATTTGTGCGAAAACGCGTTTTAAGCATGCACATGCATCTTTTGGTAGACGCGGATGAAGTTTTCTGCAAAACCACAAGATGTGCATGCAAATGGTGCTTTTTGCAGAACGCGCTCGTGGATTTCTACCAAACGACGTGCTAAGCATGCCGATGCTGTTCTTTTTAGCACCCGCGCACGCATTTGTGCGAAAACGCGTTTTAAGCATGCACATGCATCTTTTGGTAGACGCGGATGAAGTTTTCTGCAAAACCACAAGATGTGCATGCAAATGGTGCTTTTTGCAGAACGCGCACGTGGATTTCTACCAAACGACGTGCTAAGCATGCCGATGCTGCTCTTTTTAGCACCCGCGCACGGATTTGTGCGAAAACGCGTTTTAAGCATGCACATGCATCTTTTGGTAGACGCGGATGAAGTTTTCTGCAAAACCACAAGATGTGCATGCAAATGGTGCTTTTGGCAGAACGCGCACGTGGATTTCTACCAAACGACGTGCTAAGCATGCCGATGCTGCTCTTTTTAGCACCCGCGCACGCATTTGTGCGAAAACGCGTTTTAAGCATGCACATGCATCTTTTGGTAGACGCGGATGAAGTTTTCTGCAAAACCACAAGATGTGCATGCAAATGGTGCTTTTTGCAGAACGCGCTCGTGGATTTCTACCAAACGACGTGCTAAGCATGCCGATGCTGCTCTTTTTAGCACCCGCGCACGCATTTGTGCGAAAACGCGTTTTAAGCATGCACATGCATCTTTTGGTAGACGCGGATGAAGTTTTCTGCAAAACCACAAGATGTGCATGCAAATGGTGCTTTTTGCAGAACGCGCACGTGGATTTCTACCAAACGACGTGCTAAGCATGCCGATGCTGCTCTTTTTAGCACCCGCGCACGGATTTGTGCGAAAACGCGTTTTAAGCATGCACATGCATCTTTTGGTAGACGCGGATGAAGTTTTCTGCAAAACCACAAGATGTGCATGCAAATGGTGCTTTTGGCAGAACGCGCACGTGGATTTCAACCAAACGACGTGCTAAGCATGCCGATGCTGCTCTTTTTAGCACCCGCGCACGCATTTGTGCGAAAACGCGTTTTAAGCATGCACATACATCTTTTGGTAGACGCGGATGAAGTTTTCTGCAAAACCACAAGATGTGCATGCAAATGGTGCTTTTTGCAGAACGCGCACGTGGATTTCTACCAAACGACGTGCTAAGCATGCCGATGCTGCTCTTTTTAGCACCCGCGCACGGATTTGTGCGAAAACGCGTTTTAAGCATGCACATGCATCTTTTGGTAGACGCGGATGAAGTTTTCTGCAAAACCACAAGATGTGCATGCAAATGGTGCTTTTGGCAGAACGCGCACGTGGATGTCTATCAAACGACGTGCTAAGCATGCCGATGCTGCTCTTTTTAGCACCCGCGCACGCATTTGTGCGAAAATGCGTTTTAAGCATGCACATGCATCTTTTGGTAGACGCGGATGAAGTTTTCTGCAAAACCACAAGATGTGCATGCAAATGGTGCTTTTTGCAGAACGCGCTCGTGGATTTCTACCAAACGACGTGCAAAGCATGCCGATGCTGCTCTTTTTAGCACCCGCGCACGCATTTGTGCGAAAACGCGTTTTAAGCATGCACATGCACCTTTTGGTAGACGCGGATGAAGTTTTCTGCAAAACCACAAGATGTGCATGCAAATGGTGCTTTTTGCAGAACGCGCACGTGGATTTCTACCAAACGACGTGCTAAGCATGCCGATGCTGCTCTTTTTAGCACCCCCGCACGGATTTGTGCGAAAACGCGTTTTAAGCATGCACATGCATCTTTTGGTAGACGCGGATGAAGTTTTCTGCAAAACCACAAGATGTGCATGCAAATGGTGCTTTTTGCAGAACGCGCACGTGGATTTCTACCAAACGACGTGCTAAGCATGCCGATGCTGCTCTTTTTAGCACCCGCGCACGGATTTGTGCGAAAACGCGTTTTAAGCATGCACATGCATCTTTTGGTAGACGCGGATGAAGTTTTCTGCAAAACCACAACATGTGCATGCAAATGGTGCTTTTGGCAGAACGCGCACGTGGATTTCTACCAAACGACGTGCTAAGCATGCCGATGCTGCTCTTTTTAGCACCCCCGCACGGATTTGTGCGAAAACGCGTTTTAAGCATGCACATGCATCTTTTGATAGACGCGGATGAAGTTTTCTGCAAAACCACAAGATGTGCATGCAAATGGTGCTTTTTGCAGAACGCGCACGTGGATTTCTACCAAACGACGTGCTAAGCATGCCGATGCTGCTCTTTTTAGCACCCGCGCACGGATTTGTGCGAAAACGCGTTTTAAGCATGCACATGCATCTTTTGGTAGACGCGGATGAAGTTTTCTGCAAAACCACAACATGTGCATGCAAATGGTGCTTTTGGCAGAACGCGCACGTGGATTTCTACCAAACGACGTGCTAAGCATGCCGATGCTGCTCTTTTTAGCACCCGCGCACGCATTTGTGCGAAAACGCGTTTTAAGCATGCACATGCATCTTTTGGTAGACGCGGATGAAGTTTTCTGCAAAACCACAAGATGTGCATGCAAATGGTGCTTTTTCCAGAACGCGCACGTGGATTTCTACCAAACGACGTGCTAAGCATGCCGATGCTGCTCTTTTTAGCACCCGCGCACGCACTTGTGCGAAAACGCGTTTTAAGCATGCACATGCATCTTTTGGTAGACGCGGATGAAGTTTTCTGCAAAACCACAAGATGTGCATGCAAATGGTGCTTTTTGCAGAACGCGCACGTGGATTTCTACCAAACGACGTGCTAAGCTTGCCGATGCTGCTCTTTTTAGCACCCGCGCACGGATTTGTGCGAGAACGCGTTTTAAGCATGCACATGCATCTTTTGGTAGACGCGGATGAAGTTTTCTGCAAAACCACAAGATGTGCATGCAAATGGTGCTTTTGGCAGAACGCGCACGTGGATTTCTACCAAACGACGTGCTAAGCATGCCGATGCTGCTCTTTTTAGCACCCGCGCACGGATTTGTGCGAAAACGCGTTTTAAGCATGCACATGCATCTTTTGGTAGACGCGGATGAAGTTTTCTGCAAAACCACAAGATGTGCATGCAAATGGTGCTTTTGGCAGAATGCGCACGTGGATTTCTACCAAACGACGTGCTAAGCATGCCGATGCTGCTTTTTTTAGCACCCGCGCACGCATTTGTGCGAAAACGCGTTTTAAACATGCACATGCATCTTTTGGTAGACGCGGATGAAGTTTTCTGCAAAACCACAAGATGTGCATGCAAATGGTGCTTTTTGCAGAACGCGCACGTGGATTTCTACCAAACGACGTGCTAAGCATGCCGATGCTGCTCTTTTTAGCACCCGCGCACGGATTTGTGCGAAAACGCGTTTTAAGCATGCACATGCATCTTTTGGTAGACGCGGATGAAGTTTTCTGCAAAACCACAAGATGTGCATGCAAATGGTGCTTTTGGCAGAACGCGCACGTGGATTTCTACCAAACGACGTGCTAAGCATGCCGATGGTGCTCTTTTTAGCACCCGCGCACGCATTTGTGCGAAAACGCGTTTTAAGCATGCACATGCATCTTTTGGTAGACGCGGATGAAGTTTTCTGCAAAACCACAAGATGTGCATGCAAATGGTGCTTTTGGCAGAACGCGCACGTGGATGTCTATCAAACGACGTGCTAAGCATGCCGATGCTGCTCTTTTTAGCACCCGCGCACGCATTTGTGCGAAAACGCGTTTTAAGCATGCACATGCATCTTTTGGTAGACGCGGATGAAGTTTTCTGCAAAACCACAAGATGTGCATGCAAATGGTGCTTTTTGCAGAACGCGCTCGTGGATTTCTACCAAACGACGTGCAAAGCATGCCGATGCTGCTCTTTTTAGCACCCGCGCACGCATTTGTGCGAAAACGCGTTTTAAGCATGCACATGCATCTTTTGGTAGACGCGGATGAAGTTTTCTGCAAAACCACAAGATGTGCATGCAAATGGTGCTTTTTGCAGAACGCGCACGTGGATTTCTACCAAACGACGTGCTAAGCATGCCAATGCTGCTCTTTTTAGCACCCGCGCACGGATTTGTGCGAAAACGCGTTTTAAGCATGCACATGCATCTTTTGGTAGACGCGGATGAAGTTTTCTGCAAAACCACAAGATGTGCATGCAAATGGTGCTTTTGGCAGAACGCGCACGTGGATTTCTACCAAACGACGTGCTAAGCATGCCGATGCTGCTCTTTTTAGCACCCGCGCACGGATTTGTGCGAAAACGCGTTTTAAGCATGCACATGCATCTTTTGGTAGACGCGGATGAAGTTTTCTGCAAAACCACAAGATGTGCATGCAAATGGTGCTTTTGGCAGAACGCGCACGTGGATTTCTACCAAACGACGTGCTAAGCATGCCGATGCTGCTCTTTTTAGCACCCGCGCACGCATTTGTGCGAAAACGCGTTTTAAGCATGCACATGCATCTTTTGGTAGACGCGGATGAAGTTTTCTGCAAAACCACAAGATGTGCATGCAAATGGTGCTTTTGGCAGAACGCGCACGTGGATGTCTATCAAACGACGTGCTAAGCATGCCGATGCTGCTCTTTTTAGCACCCGCGCACGCATTTGTGCGAAAACGCGTTTTAAGCATGCACATGCATCTTTTGGTAGACGCGGATGAAGTTTTCTGCAAAACCACAAGATGTGCATGCAAATGGTGCTTTTTGCAGAACGCGCACGTAGATTTCTACCAAACGACGTGCTAAGCATGCCGATGCTGCTCTTTTTAGCACCCGCGCACGGATTTGTGCGAAAACGCGTTTTAAGCATGCACATGCATCTTTTGGTAGACGCGGATGAAGTTTTCTGCAAAACCACAAGATGTGCATGCAAATGGTGCTTTTGGCAGAACGCGCACGTGGATTTCAACCAAACGACGTGCTAAGCATGCCGATGCTGCTCTTTTTAGCACCCGCGCACGCATTTGTGCGAAAACGCGTTTTAAGCATGCACATGCATCTTTTGGTAGACGCGGATGAAGTTTTCTGCAAAACCACAAGATGTGCATGCAAATGGTGCTTTTTGCAGAACGCGCTCGTGGATTTCTACCAAACGACGTGCAAAGCATGCCGATGCTGCTCTTTTTAGCACCCGCGCACGCATTTGTGCGAAAACGCGTTTTAAGCATGCACATGCACCTTTTGGTAGACGCGGATGAAGTTTTCTGCAAAACCACAAGATGTGCATGCAAATGGTGCTTTTTGCAGAACGCGCACGTGGATTTCTACCAAACGACGTGCTAAGCATGCCGATGCTGCTCTTTTTAGCACCCCCGCACGGATTTGTGCGAAAACGCGTTTTAAGCATGCACATGCATCTTTTGGTAGACGCGGATGAAGTTTTCTGCAAAACCACAAGATGTGCATGCAAATGGTGCTTTTTGCAGAACGCGCACGTGGATTTCTACCAAACGACGTGCTAAGCATGCCGATGCTGCTCTTTTTAGCACCCGCGCACGGATTTGTGCGAAAACGCGTTTTAAGCATGCACATGCATCTTTTGGTAGACGCGGATGAAGTTTTCTGCAAAACCACAACATGTGCATGCAAATGGTGCTTTTGGCAGAACGCGCACGTGGATTTCTACCAAACGACATGCTAAGCATGCCGATGCTGCTCTTTTTAGCACCCCCGCACGGATTTGTGCGAAAACGCGTTTTAAGCATGCACATGCATCTTTTGATAGACGCGGATGAAGTTTTCTGCAAAACCACAAGATGTGCATGCAAATGGTGCTTTTTGCAGAACGCGCACGTGGATTTCTACCAAACGACGTGCTAAGCATGCCGATGCTGCTCTTTTTAGCACCCGCGCACGGATTTGTGCGAAAACGCGTTTTAAGCATGCACATGCATCTTTTGGTAGACGCGGATGAAGTTTTCTGCAAAACCACAACATGTGCATGCAAATGGTGCTTTTGGCAGAACGCGCACGTGGATTTCTACCAAACGACGTGCTAAGCATGCCGATGCTGCTCTTTTTAGCACCCGCGCACGCATTTGTGCGAAAACGCGTTTTAAGCATGCACATGCATCTTTTGGTAGACGCGGATGAAGTTTTCTGCAAAACCACAAGATGTGCATGCAAATGGTGCTTTTTCCAGAACGCGCACGTGGATTTCTACCAAACGACGTGCTAAGCATGCCGATGCTGCTCTTTTTAGCACCCGCGCACGCACTTGTGCGAAAACGCGTTTTAAGCATGCACATGCATCTTTTGGTAGACGCGGATGAAGTTTTCTGCAAAACCACAAGATGTGCATGCAAATGGTGCTTTTTGCAGAACGCGCACGTGGATTTCTACCAAACGACGTGCTAAGCTTGCCGATGCTGCTCTTTTTAGCACCCGCGCACGGATTTGTGCGAAAACGCGTTTTAAGCATGCACATGCATCTTTTGGTAGACGCGGATGAAGTTTTCTGCAAAACCACAAGATGTGCATGCAAATGGTGCTTTTGGCAGAACGCGCACGTGGATTTCTACCAAACGACGTGCTAAGCATGCCGATGCTGCTCTTTTTAGCACCCGCGCACGGATTTGTGCGAAAACGCGTTTTAAGCATGCACATGCATCTTTTGGTAGACGCGGATGAAGTTTTCTGCAAAACCACAAGATGTGCATGCAAATGGTGCTTTTGGCAGAATGCGCACGTGGATTTCTACCAAACGACGTGCTAAGCATGCCGATGCTGCTTTTTTTAGCACCCGCGCACGCATTTGTGCGAAAACGCGTTTTAAACATGCACATGCATCTTTTGGTAGACGCGGATGAAGTTTTCTGCAAAACCACAAGATGTGCATGCAAATGGTGCTTTTTGCAGAACGCGCACGTGGATTTCTACCAAACGACGTGCTAAGCATGCCGATGCTGCTCTTTTTAGCACCCGCGCACGGATTTGTGCGAAAACGCGTTTTAAGCATGCACATGCATCTTTTGGTAGACGCGGATGAAGTTTTCTGCAAAACCACAAGATGTGCATGCAAATGGTGCTTTTGGCAGAACGCGCACGTGGATTTCTACCAAACGACGTGCTAAGCATGCCGATGGTGCTCTTTTTAGCACCCGCGCACGCATTTGTGCGAAAACGCGTTTTAAGCATGCACATGCATCTTTTGGTAGACGCGGATGAAGTTTTCTGCAAAACCACAAGATGTGCATGCAAATGGTGCTTTTGGCAGAACGCGCACGTGGATGTCTATCAAACGACGTGCTAAGCATGCCGATGCAGCTCTTTTTAGCACCCGCGCACGCATTTGTGCGAAAACGCGTTTTAAGCATGCACATGCATCTTTTGGTAGACGCGGATGAAGTTTTCTGCAAAACCACAAGATGTGCATGCAAATGGTGCTTTTTGCAGAACGCGCTCGTGGATTTCTACCAAACGACGTGCAAAGCATGCCGATGCTGCTCTTTTTAGCACCCGCGCACGCATTTGTGCGAAAACGCGTTTTAAGCATGCACATGCATCTTTTGGTAGACGCGGATGAAGTTTTCTGCAAAACCACAAGATGTGCATGCAAATGGTGCTTTTTGCAGAACGCGCACGTGGATTTCTACCAAACGACGTGCTAAGCATGCCAATGCTGCTCTTTTTAGCACCCGCGCACGGATTTGTGCGAAAACGCGTTTTAAGCATGCACATGCATCTTTTGGTAGACGCGGATGAAGTTTTCTGCAAAACCACAAGATGTGCATGCAAATGGTGCTTTTGGCAGAACGCGCACGTGGATTTCTACCAAACGACGTGCTAAGCATGCCGATGCTGCTCTTTTTAGCACCCGCGCACGGATTTGTGCGAAAACGCGTTTTAAGCATGCACATGCATCTTTTGGTAGACGCGGATGAAGTTTTCTGCAAAACCACAAGATGTGCATGCAAATGGTGCTTTTGGCAGAACGCGCACGTGGATGTCTATCAAACGACGTGCTAAGCATGCCGATGCTGCTCTTTTTAGCACCCGCGCACGCATTTGTGCGAAAACGCGTTTTAAGCATGCACATGCATCTTTTGGTAGACGCGGATGAAGTTTTCTGCAAAACCACAAGATGTGCATGCAAATGGTGCTTTTTGCAGAACGCGCACGTGGATTTCTACCAAACGACGTGCTAAGCATGCCAATGCTGCTCTTTTTAGCACCCGCGCACGGATTTGTGCGAAAACGCGTTTTAAGCATGCACATGCATCTTTTGGTAGACGCGGATGAAGTTTTCTGCAAAACCACAAGATGTGCATGCAAATGGTGCTTTTGGCAGAACGCGCACGTGGATTTCTACCAAACGACGTGCTAAGCATGCCGATGCTGCTCTTTTTAGCACCCGCGCACGGATTTGTGCGAAAACGCGTTTTAAGCATGCACATGCATCTTTTGGTAGACGCGGATGAAGTTTTCTGCAAAACCACAAGATGTGCATGCAAATGGTGCTTTTGGCAGAACGCGCACGTGGATGTCTATCAAACGACGTGCTAAGCATGCCGATGCTGCTCTTTTTAGCACCCGCGCACGCATTTGTGCGAAAACGCGTTTTAAGCATGCACATGCATCTTTTGGTAGACGCGGATGAAGTTTTCTGCAAAACCACAAGATGTGCATGCAAATGGTGCTTTTTGCAGAACGCGCACGTAGATTTCTACCAAACGACGTGCTAAGCATGCCGATGCTGCTCTTTTTAGCACCCGCGCACGGATTTGTGCGAAAACGCGTTTTAAGCATGCACATGCATCTTTTGGTAGACGCGGATGAAGTTTTCTGCAAAACCACAAGATGTGCATGCAAATGGTGCTTTTGGCAGAACGCGCACGTGGATTTCAACCAAACGACGTGCTAAGCATGCCGATGCTGCTCTTTTTAGCACCCGCGCACGCATTTGTGCGAAAACGCGTTTTAAGCATGCACATGCATCTTTTGGTAGACGCGGATGAAGTTTTCTGCAAAACCACAAGATGTGCATGCAAATGGTGCTTTTTGCAGAACGCGCACGTGGATTTCTACCAAACGACGTGCTAAGCATGCCGATGCTGCTCTTTTTAGCACCCGCGCACGGATTTGTGCGAAAACGCGTTTTAAGCATGCACATGCATCTTTTGGTAGACGCGGATGAAGTTTTCTGCAAAACCACAAGATGTGCATGCAAATGGTGCTTTTGGCAGAACGCGCACGTGGATGTCTATCAAACGACGTGCTAAGCATGCCGATGCTGCTCTTTTTAGCACCCGCGCACGCATTTGTGCGAAAACGCGTTTTAAGCATGCACATGCATCTTTTGGTAGACGCGGATGAAGTTTTCTGCAAAACCACAAGATGTGCATGCAAATGGTGCTTTTGGCAGAACGCGCACGTGGATTTCTACCAAACGACGTGCTAAGCATGCCGATGCTGCTCTTTTTAGCACCCGCGCACGCATTTGTGCGAAAACGCGTTTTAAGCATGCACATGCATCTTTTGGTAGACGCGGATGAAGTTTTCTGCAAAACCACAAGATGTGCATGCAAATGGTGCTTTTTGCAGAACGCGCACGTGGATTTCTTCCAAACGACGTGCTAAGCATGCCGATGCTGCTCTTTTTAGCACCCGCGCACGCATTTGTGCGAAAACGCGTTTTAAGCATGCATATGCATCTTTTGGTAGACGCGGATGAAGTTTTCTGCAAAACCACAAGATGTGCATGCAAATGGTGCTTTTGGCAGAACGCGCACGTGGATTTCTACCAAACGACGTGTTAAGCATGGCGATGCTGCTCTTTTTAGCACCCGCGCACGGATTTGTGCGAAAACGCGTTTTAAGCACGCACATGCATCTTTTGGTAGACGCGGATGAAGTTTTCTGCAAAACCACAAGATGTGCATGCAAATGGTGCTTTTGGCAGAACGCGCACGTGGATTTCTACCAAACGACGTGCTAAGCATGCCGATGCTGCTCTTTTTAGCACCCGCGCACGCATTTGTGCGAAAACGCGTTTTAAGCATGGACATGCATCTTTTGGTAGACGCGGATGAAGTTTTCTGCAAAACCACAAGATGTGCATGCAAATGGTGCTTTTGGCAGAATGCGCACGTGGATTTCTACCAAACGACGTGCTAAGCATGCCGATGCTGCTCTTTTTAGCACCCGCGCACGCATTTGTGCGAAAACGCGTTTTAAGCATGCACATGCATCTTTTGGTAGACGCGGATGAAGTTTTCTGCAAAACCACAAGATGTGCATGCAAATGGTGCTTTTTGCAGAACGCGCACGTGGATTTCTACCAAACGACGTGCTAAGCATGCCGATGCTGCTCTTTTTAGCACCCGCGCACGCATTTGTGCGAAAACGCGTTTTAAGCATGCACATGCATCTTTTGGTAGACGCGGATGAAGTTTTCTGCAAAACCACAAGATGTGCATGCAAATGGTGCTTTTTGCAGAACGCGCACGTGGATTTCTACCAAACGACGTGCTAAGCATGCCGATGCTGCTCTTTGTAGCACCCGCGCACGCATTTGTGCGAAAACGCGTTTTAAGCATGCACATGCATCTTTTGGTAGACGCGGATGAAGTTTTCTGCAAAACCACAAGATGTGCATGCAAATGGTGCTTTTTGCAGAACGCGCACGTGGATTTCTACCAAACGATGTGCTAAGCATGCCGATGCTGCTCTTTTTAGCACCCGCGCACGCATTTGTGCGAAAACGCGTTTTAAGCATGCACATGCATCTTTTGGTAGACGCGGATGAAGTTTTCTGCAAAACCACAAGATGTGCATGCAAATGGTGCTTTTTGCAGAACGCGCTCGTGGATTTCTACCAAACGACGTGCTAAGCATGCCGATGCTGCTCTTTTTAGCACCCGCGCACGCATTTGTGCGAAAACGCGTTTTAAGCATGCACGTGCATCTTTTGGTAGACGCGGATGAAGTTTTCTGCAAAACCACAAGATGTGCATGCAAATGGTGCTTTTTGCAGAACGCGCACGTGGATTTCTACCAAACGACGTGCTAAGCATGCCGATGCTGCTCTTTTTAGCACCCGCGCACGGATTTGTGCGAAAACGCGTTTTAAGCATGCACATGCATCTTTTGGTAGACGCGGATGAAGTTTTCTGCAAAACCACAAGATGTGCATGCAAATGGTGCTTTTGGCAGAACGCGCACGTGGATTTCTACCAAACGACGTGCTAAGCATGCCGATGCTGCTCTTTTTAGCACCCGCGCACGCATTTGTGCGAAAACGCGTTTTAAGCATGCACATGCATCTTTTGGTAGACGCGGATGAAGTTTTCTGCAAAACCACAAGATGTGCATGCAAATGGTGCTTTTTGCAGAACGCGCACGTGGATTTCTACCAAACGACGTGCTAAGGATGCCGATGCTGCTCTTTTTAGCACCCGCGCACGGATTTGTGCGAAAACGCGTTTTAAGCATGCACATGCATCTTTTGGTAGACGCGGATGAAGTTTTCTGCAAAACCACAACATGTGCATGCAAATGGTGCTTTTGGCAGAACGCGCACGTGGATTTCTACCAAACGACGTGCTAAGCATGCCGATGCTGCTCTTTTTAGCACCCCCGCACGGATTTGTGCGAAAACGCGTTTTAAGCATGCACATGCATCTTTTGATAGACGCGGATGAAGTTTTCTGCAAAACCACAAGATGTGCATGCAAATGGTGCTTTTTGCAGAACGCGCACGTGGATTTCTACCAAACGACGTGCTAAGCATGCCGATGCTGCTCTTTTTAGCACCCGCGCACGGATTTGTGCGAAAACGCGTTTTAAGCATGCACATGCATCTTTTGGTAGACGCGGATGAAGTTTTCTGCAAAACCACAACATGTGCATGCAAATGGTGCTTTTGGCAGAACGCGCACGTGGATTTCTACCAAACGACGTGCTAAGCATGCCGATGCTGCTCTTTTTAGCACCCGCGCACGCATTTGTGCGAAAACGCGTTTTAAGCATGCACATGCATCTTTTGGTAGACGCGGATGAAGTTTTCTGCAAAACCACAAGATGTGCATGCAAATGGTGCTTTTTCCAGAACGCGCACGTGGATTTCTACCAAACGACGTGCTAAGCATGCCGATGCTGCTCTTTTTAGCACCCGCGCACGCACTTGTGCGAAAACGCGTTTTAAGCATGCACATGCATCTTTTGGTAGACGCGGATGAAGTTTTCTGCAAAACCACAAGATGTGCATGCAAATGGTGCTTTTTGCAGAACGCGCACGTGGATTTCTACCAAACGACGTGCTAAGCTTGCCGATGCTGCTCTTTTTAGCACCCGCGCACGGATTTGTGCGAAAACGCGTTTTAAGCATGCACATGCATCTTTTGGTAGACGCGGATGAAGTTTTCTGCAAAACCACAAGATGTGCATGCAAATGGTGCTTTTGGCAGAACGCGCACGTGTATTTCTACCAAACGACGTGCTAAACATGCCGATGCTGCTCTTTTTAGCACCCGCGCACGGATTTGTGCGAAAACGCGTTTTAAGCATGCACATGCATCTTTTGGTAGACGCGGATGAAGTTTTCTGCAAAACCACAAGATGTGCATGCAAATGGTGCTTTTGGCAGAATGCGCACGTGGATTTCTACCAAACGACGTGCTAAGCATGCCGATGCTGCTTTTTTTAGCACCCGCGCACGCATTTGTGCGAAAACGCGTTTTAAACATGCACATGCATCTTTTGGTAGACGCGGATGAAGTTTTCTGCAAAACCACAAGATGTGCATGCAAATGGTGCTTTTTGCAGAACGCGCACGTGGATTTCTACCAAACGACGTGCTAAGCATGCCGATGCTGCTCTTTTTAGCACCCGCGCACGCATTTGTGCGAAAACGCGTTTTAAGCATGCACATGCATCTTTTGGTAGACGCGGATGAAGTTTTCTGCAAAACCACAAGATGTGCATGCAAATGGTGCTTTTTGCAGAACGCGCACGTGGATTTCTACCAAACGACGTGCTAAGCATGCCGATGCTGCTCTTTTTAGCACCCGCGCACGGATTTGTGCGAAAACGCGTTTTAATCATGCACATGCATCTTTTGGTAGACGCGGATGAAGTTTTCTGCAAAACCACAAGATGTGCATGCAAATGGTGCTTTTGGCAGAACGCGCACGTGGATGTCTATCAAACGACGTGCTAAGCATGCCGATGCTGCTCTTTTTAGCACCCGCGCACTTATTTGTGCGAAAACGCGTTTTAAGCATGCATATGCATCTTTTGGTAGACGCGGATGAAGTTTTCTGCAAAAGCACAAGATGTGCATCCAAATGGTGCTTTTTGCAGAACGCGCTCGTGGATTTCTACCAAACGACGTGCAAAGCATGCCGATGCTGCTCTTTTTAGCACCCGCGCACGCATTTGTGCGAAAACGCGTTTTAAGCATGCACATGCATCTTTTGGTAGACGCGGATGAAGTTTTCTGCAAAACCACAAGATGTGCATGCAAATGGTGCTTTTTGCAGAACGCGCTCGTGGATTTCTACCAAACGACGTGCAAAGCATGCCGATGCTGCTCTTTTTAGCACCCGCGCACGGATTTGTGCGAAAACGCGTTTTAAGCATGCACATGCATCTTTTGGTAGACGCGGATAAAGTTTTCTGCAAAACCACAAGATGTGCATGCAAATGGTGCTTTTGGCAGAACGCGCACGTGGATTTCTACCAAACGACGTGCTAAGCATGCCGATGCTGCTCTTTTTAGCACCCGCGCACGCATTTGTGCGAAAACGCCTTTTAAGCATGCACATGCATCTTTTGGTAGACGCGGATGAAGTTTTCTGCAAAACCACAAGATGTGCATGCAAATGGTGCTTTTTGCAGAACGCGCACGTGGATTTCTACCAAACGACGTGCTAAGGATGCCGATGCTGCTCTTTTTAGCACCCGCGCACGGATTTGTGCGAAAACGCGTTTTAAGCATGCACATGCATCTTTTGGTAGACGCGGATGAAGTTTTCTGCAAAACCACAAGATGTGCATGCAAATGGTGCTTTTGGCAGAACGCGCACGTGGATTTCTACCAAACGACGTGCTAAGCATGCCGATGCTGCTCTTTTTAGCACCCGCGCACGCATTTGTGCGAAAACGCGTTTTAAGCATGCACATGCATCTTTTGGTAGACGCGGATGAAGTTTTCTGCAAAACCACAAGATGTGCATACAAATGGTGCTTTTTGCAGAACGCGCTCGTGGATTTCTACCAAACGACGTGCTAAGCATGCCGATGCTGCTCTTTTTAGCACCCGCGCACGCATTTGTGCGAAAACGCGTTTTAAGCATGCACATGCATCTTTTGGTAGACGCGGATGAAGTTTTCTGCAAAACCACAAGATGTCCATGCAAATGGTGCTTTTTGCAGAACGCGCACGTGGATTTCTACCAAACGACGTGCTAAGCATGCCGATGCTGCTCTTTTTAGCACCCGCGCACGGATTTGTGCGAAAACGCGTTTTAAGCATGCACATGCATCTTTTGGTAGACGCGGATGAAGTTTTCTGCAAAACCACAAGATGTGCATGCAAATGGTGCTTTTGGCAGAACGCGCACGTGGATTTCAACCAAACGACGTGCTAAGCATGCCGATGCTGCTCTTTTTAGCACCCGCGCACGCATTTGTGCGAAAACGCGTTTTAAGCATGCACATGCATCTTTTGGTAGACGCGGATGAAGTTTTCTGCAAAACCACAAGATGTGCATGCAAATGGTGCTTTTTGCAGAACGCGCACGTGGATTTCTACCAAACGACGTGCTAAGCATGCCGATGCTGCTCTTTTTAGCACCCGCGCACGGATTTGTGCGAAAACGCGTTTTAATCATGCACATGCATCTTTTGGTAGACGCGGATGAAGTTTTCTGCAAAACCACAAGATGTGCATGCAAATGGTGCTTTTGGCAGAACGCGCACGTGGATGTCTATCAAACGACGTGCTAAGCATGCCGATGCTGCTCTTTTTAGCACCCGCGCACGCATTTGTGCGAAAACGCGTTTTAAGCATGCACATGCATCTTTTGGTAGACGCGGATGAAGTTTTCTGCAAAAGCACAAGATGTGCATGCAAATGGTGCTTTTTGCAGAACGCGCTCGTGGATTTCTACCAAACGACGTGCAAAGCATGCCGATGCTGCTCTTTTTAGCACCCGCGCACGCATTTGTGCGAAAACGCGTTTTAAGCATGCACATGCATCTTTTGGTAGACGCGGATGAAGTTTTCTGCAAAACCACAAGATGTGCATGCAAATGGTGCTTTTTGCAGAACGCGCACGTGGATTTCTACCAAACGACGTGCTAAGCATGCCAATGCTGCTCTTTTTAGCACCCGCGCACGGATTTGTGCGAAAACGCGTTTTAAGCATGCACATGCATCTTTTGGTAGACGCGGATGAAGTTTTCTGCAAAACCACAAGATGTGCATGCAAATGGTGCTTTTGGCAGAACGCGCACGTGGATTTCTACCAAACGACGTGCTAAGCATGCCAATGCTGCTCTTTTTAGCACCCGCGCACGGATTTGTGCGAAAACGCGTTTTAAGCATGCACATGCATCTTTTGGTAGACGCGGATGAAGTTTTCTGCAAAACCACAAGATGTGCATGCAAATGGTGCTTTTGGCAGAACGCGCACGTGGATTTCTACCAAACGACGTGCTAAGCATGCCGATGCTGCTCTTTTTAGCACCCGCGCACGTATTTGTGCGAAAACGCGTTTTAAGCATGCACATGCATCTTTTGGTGGACGCGGATGAAGTTTTCTGCAAAACCACAAGATGTGCATGCAAATGGTGCTTTTTGCAGAACGCGCTCGTGGATTTCTACCAAACGACGTGCTAAGCATGCCGATGCTGCTCTTTTTAGCACCCGCGCACGCATTTGTGCGAAAACGCGTTTTAAGCATGCACATGCATCTTTTGGTAGACGCGGATGAAGTTTTCTGCAAAACCACAAGATGTGCATGCAAATGGTGCTTTTTGCAGAACGCGCTCGTGGATTTCTACCAAACGACGTGCTAAGCATGCCGATGCTGCTCTTTTTAGCACCCGCGCACGCATTTGTGCGAAAACGCGTTTTAAGCATGCACATGCATCTTTTGGTAGACGCGGATGAAGTTTTCTGCAAAACCACAAGATGTGCATGCAAATGGTGCTTTTGGCAGAACGCGCACGTGGATGTCTATCAAACGACGTGCTAAGCATGCCGATGCTGCTCTTTTTAGCACCCGCGCACGCATTTGTGCGAAAACGCGTTTTAAGCATGCACATGCATCTTTTGGTAGACGCGGATGAAGTTTTCTGCAAAAGCACAAGATGTGCATGCAAATGGTGCTTTTTGCAGAACGCGCTCGTGGATTTCTACCAAACGACGTGCAAAGCATGCCGATGCTGCTCTTTTTAGCACCCGCGCATGCATTTGTGCGAAAACGCGTTTTAAGCATGCACATGCATCTTTTGGTAGACGCGGATGAAGTTTTCTGCAAAACCACAAGATGTGCATGCAAATGGTGCTTTTTGCAGAACGCGCACGTGGATTTCTACCAAACGACGTGCTAAGCATGCCAATGCTGCTCTTTTTAGCACCCGCGCACGGATTTGTGCGAAAACGCGTTTTAAGCATGCACATGCATCTTTTGGTAGACGCGGATGAAGTTTTCTGCAAAACCACAAGATGTGCATGCAAATGGTGCTTTTGGCAGAACGCGCACGTGGATTTCTACCAAACGACGTGCTAAGCATGCCAATGCTGCTCTTTTTAGCACCCGCGCACGGATTTGTGCGAAAACGCGTTTTAAGCATGCACATGCATCTTTTGGTAGACGCGGATGAAGTTTTCTGCAAAACCACAAGATGTGCATGCAAATGGTGCTTTTGGCAGAACGCGCACGTGGATTTCTACCAAACGACGTGCTAAGCATGCCGATGCTGCTCTTTTTAGCACCCGCGCACGTATTTGTGCGAAAACGCGTTTTAAGCATGCACATGCATCTTTTGGTGGACGCGGATGAAGTTTTCTGCAAAACCACAAGATGTGCATGCAAATGGTGCTTTTTGCAGAACGCGCTCGTGGATTTCTACCAAACGACGTGCTAAGCATGCCGATGCTGCTCTTTTTAGCACCCGCGCACGCATTTGTGCGAAAACGCGTTTTAAGCATGCACATGCATCTTTTGGTAGACGCGGATGAAGTTTTCTGCAAAACCACAAGATGTGCATGCAAATGGTGCTTTTTGCAGAACGCGCACGTGGATTTCTACCAAACGACGTGCTAAGCATGCCAATGCTGCTCTTTTTAGCACCCGCGCACGGCTTTGTGCGAAAACGCGTTTTAAGCATGCACATGCATCTTTTGGTAGACGCGGATGAAGTTTTCTGCAAAACCACAAGATGTGCATGCAAATGGTGCTTTTTGCAGAACGCGCACGTGGATTTCTACCAAACGACGTGCTAAGCATGCCGATGCTGCTCTTTTTAGCACCCGCGCACGGATTTGTGCGAAAACGCGTTTTAAGCATGCACATGCATCTTTTGGTAGACGCGGATGAAGTTTTCTGCAAAACCACAAGATGTGCATGCAAATGGTGCTTTTGGCAGAACGCGCACGTGGATTTCTACCAAACGACGTGCTAAGCATGCCGATGCTGCTCTTTTTAGCACCCGCGCACACATTTGTGCAAAAACGCGTTTTAAGCATGCACATGCATCTTTTGGTAGACGCGGATGAAATTTTCTGCAAAACCACAAGATGTGCATGCAAATGGTGCTTTTTGCAGAACGCGCACGTGGATTTCTACCAAACGACGTGCTAAGCATGCCGATGCTGCTATTTTTAGCACCCGCGCACGCATTTGTGCGAAAACGCGTTTTAAGCATGCACATGCATCTTTTGGTAGACGCGGATGAAGTTTTCTGCAAAACCACAAGATGTGCATGCAAATGGTGCTTTTTGCAGAACGCGCACGTGGATTTCTACCAAACGATGTGCTAAGCATGCCGATGCTGCTCTTTTTAGCACCCGCGCACGCATTTGTGCGAAAACGCGTTTTAAGCATGCACATGCATCTTTTGGTAGACGCGGATGAAGTTTTCTGCAAAACCACAAGATGTGCATACAAATGGTGCTTTTTGCAGAACGCGCACGTGGATTTCTACCAAACGACGTGCAAAGCATGCCGATGCTGCTCTTTTTAGCACCCGCGCACGCATTTGTGCGAAAACGCGTTTTAAGCATGCACATGGATCTTTTGGTAGACGCGGATGAAGTTTTCTGCAAAACCACAAGATGTGCATGCAAATGGTGCTTTTGGCAGAACGCGCACGTGGATTTCTACCAAACGACGTGCTAAGCATGCCGATGCTGCTCTTTTTAGCACCCGCGCACGCATTTGTGCGAAAACGCGTTTTAAGCATGCACATGCATCTTTTGGTAGACGCGGAGGAAGTTTTCTGCAAAACCACAAGATGTGCATGCAAATGGTGCTTTTTGCAGAACGCGCTCGTGGATTTCTACCAAACGACGTGCTAAGCATGCCGATGCTGCTCTTTTTAGCACCCGCGCACGCATTTGTGCGAAAACGCGTTTTAAGCATCCACATGCATCTTTTGGTAGACGCGGATGAAGTTTTCTGCAAAACCACAAGATGTGCATGCAAATGGTGCTTTTTGCAGAACGCGCACGTGGATTTCTACCAAACGACGTGCTAAGCATGCCGATGCTGCTCTTTTTAGCACCCGCGCACGCATTTGTGCGAAAACGCGTTTTAAGCATGCACATGCATCTTTTGGTAGATGCGGATGAAGTTTTCTGCAAAACCACAAGATGTGCATGCAAATGGTGCTTTTTGCAGAACGCGCTCTTGGATTTCTACCAAA
Organism: Dermacentor andersoni; assembly: GCF_023375885.2. NCBI lineage: Eukaryota > Metazoa > Arthropoda > Arachnida > Ixodida > Ixodidae > Dermacentor > Dermacentor andersoni. The sequence continues at coordinate 98,540 of NW_027314911.1, read as the reverse complement.
CGACGTGCAAAGCATGCCGATGCTGCTCTTTTTAGCACCCGCGCATGCATTTGTGCGAAAACGCGTTTTAAGCATGCACATGCATCTTTTGGTAGACGCGGATGAAGTTTTCTGCAAAACCACAAGATGTGCATGCAAATGGTGCTTTTTGCAGAACGCGCACGTGTATTTCTACCAAACGACGTGCTAAGCATGCCGATGCTGCTCTTTTTAGCACCCGCGCATGGATTTGTGCGAAAACGCGTTTTAAGCATGCACATGCATCTTTTGGTAGACGCGGATGAAGTTTTCTGCAAAACCACAACATGTGCATGCAAATGGTGCTTTTGGCAGAACGCGCACGTGGATTTCTACCAAACGACGTGCTAAGCATGCCGATGCTGCTCTTTTTAGCACCCGCGCACGCATTTGTGCGAAAACGCGTTTTAAGCATGCACATGCATCTTTTGGTAGACGCGGATGAAGTTTTCTGCAAAACCACAAGATGTGCATGCAAATGGTGCTTTTGGCAGAACGCGCACGTGGATTTCTACCAAACGACGTGCTAAGCATGCCGATGCTGCTCTTTTTAGCACCCGCGCACGCATTTGTGCGAAAACGCGTTTTAAGCATGCACATGCATCTTTTGGTAGACGCGGATGAAGTTTTCTGCAAAACCACAAGATGTGCATGCAAATGGTGCTTTTTGCAGAACGCGCTCGTGGATTTCTACCAAACGACGTGCTAAGCATGCCGATGCTGCTCTTTTTAGCACCCGCGCACGCATTTGTGCGAAAACGCGTTTTAAGCATGCACATGCATCTTTTGGTAGACGCGGATGAAGTTTTCTGCAAAACCACAAGATGTGCATGCAAATGGTGCTTTTTGCAGAACGCGCACGTGGATTTCTACCAAACGATGTGCTAAGCATGCCGATGCTGCTCTTTTTAGCACCCGCGCACGGATTTGTGCGAAAACGCGTTTTAAGCATGCACATGCATCTTTTGGTAGACGCGGATGAAGTTTTCTGCAAAACCACAACATGTGCATGCAAATGGTGCTTTTGGCAGAACGCGCACGTGGATTTCTACCAAACGACGTGCTAAGCATGCCAATGCTGCTCTTTTTAGCACCCGCGCACGGATTTGTGCGAAAACGCGTTTTAAGCATGCACATGCATCATTTGGTAGACGCGGATGAAGTTTTCTGCAAAACCACAAGATGTGCATGCAAATGGTGCTTTTTGCAGAACGCGCTCGTGGATTTCTACCAAACGACGTGCTAAGCATGCCGATGCTGCTCTTTTTAGCACCCGCGCACGCATTTGTGCGAAAACGCGTTTTAAGCATGCACATGCATCTTTTGGTAGACGCGGATGAAGTTTTCTGCAAAACCACAAGATGTGCATGCAAATGGTGCTTTTGGCAGAACGCGCACGTGGATTTCTACCAAACGACGTGCTAAGCATGCCGATGCTGCTCTTTTTACACCCGCGCACGCATTTGTGCGAAAACGCGTTTTAAGCATGCACATGCATCTTTTTGTAGACGCGGATGAAGTTTTCTGCAAAACCTCAAGATGTGCATGCAAATGGTGCTTTCGGCAGAACGCGACGTGGATTTCTACCAAACGACGTGCTAAGCATGCCGATGCTGCTCTTTTTAGCACCCGCGCACGCATTTGTGCGAAAACGCGTTTTAAGCATGCACATGCATCTTTTGGTAGACGCGGATGAAGTTTTCTGCAAAACAACAAGATGTGCATGCAAATGGTGCTTTTTGCAGAACGCGCACGTGGATTTCTACGAAACGACGTGCTAAGCATGCCGATGCTGCTCTTTTTAGCACCCGCGCACGGATTTGTGCGAAAACGCGTTTTAAGCATGCACATGCATCTTTTGGTAGACGCGGATGAAGTTTTCTGCAAAACCACAAGATGTGCATGCAAATGGTGCTTTTGGCAGAACGCGCACGTGGATTTCTACCAAACGACGTGCTAAGCATGCCGATGCTGCTCTTTTTAGCACCCGCGCACGCATTTGTGCGAAAACGCGTTTTAAGCATGCACATGCATCTTTTGGTAGACGCGGATGAAGTTTTCTGCAAAACCACAAGATGTGCATGCAAATGGTGCTTTTTGCAGAACGCGCTCGTGGATTTCTACCAAACGACGTGCTAAGCATGCCGATGCTGCTCTTTTTAGCACCCGCGCACGCATTTGTGCGAAAACGCGTTTTAAGCATGCACATGCATCTTTTGGTAGACGAGGATGAAGTTTTCTGCAAAACCACAAGATGTGCATGCAAATGGTGCTTTTTGCAGAACGCGCACGTGGATTTCTACCAAACGATGTGCTAAGCATGCCGATGCTGCTCTTTTTAGCACCCGCGCACGGATTTGTGCGAAAACGCGTTTTAAGCATGCACATGCATCTTTTGGTAGACGCGGATGAAGTTTTCTGCAAAACCACAACATGTGCATGCAAATGGTGCTTTTGGCAGAACGCGCACGTGGATTTCTACCAAACGACGTGCTAAGCATGCCAATGCTGCTCTTTTTAGCACCCGCGCACGGATTTGTGCGAAAACGCGTTTTAAGCATGCACATGCATCATTTGGTAGACGCGGATGAAGTTTTCTGCAAAACCACAAGATGTGCATGCAAATGGTGCTTTTTGCAGAACGCGCTCGTGGATTTCTACCAAACGACGTGCTAAGCATGCCGATGCTGCTCTTTTTAGCACCCGCGCACGCATTTGTGCGAAAACGCGTTTTAAGCATGCACATGCATCTTTTGGTAGACGCGGATGAAGTTTTCTGCAAAACCACAAGATGTGCATGCAAATGGTTCTTTTTGCAGAACGCGCACGTGGATTTCTACCAAACGACGTGCTAAGCATGCCGATGCTGCTCTTTTTAGCACCCGCGCACGGATTTGTGCGAAAACGCGTTTTAAGCATGCACATGCATCTTTTGGTAGACGCGGATGAAGTTTTCTGCAAAACCACAAGATGTGCATGCAAATGGTGCTTTTGGCAGAACGCGCACGTGGATTTCTACCAAACGACGTGCTAAGCATGCCGATGCTGCTCTTTTTAGCACCCGCGCACGCATTTGTGCGAAAACGCGTTTTAAGCATGAACATGCCTCTTTTGGTAGACGCTGATGAAGTTTTCTGCAAAACCACAAGATGTGCATGCAAATGGTGCTTTTGGCAGAACGCGCACGTGGATTTCTACCAAACGACGTGCTAAGCATGCCGATGCTGCTCTTTTTAGCACCCGCGCACGCATTTGTGCGAAAACGCGTTTTAAGCATGCACATGCATCTTTTGGTAGACGCGGATGAAGTTTTCTGCAAAACCACAAGATGTGCATGCAAATGGTGCTTTTGGCAGAACGCGCACGTGGATTTCTACCAAACGACGTGCTAAGCATGCCGATGCTGCTCTTTTTAGCACCCGCGCACGCATTTGTGCGAAAACGCGTTTTAAGCATGCACATGCATCTTTTGGTAGACGCGGATGAAGTTTTCTGCAAAACCACAAGATGTGCATGCAAATGGTGCTTTTTGCAGAACGCGCTCGTGGATTTCTACCAAACCACGTGCTAAGCATGCCGATGCTGCTCTTTTTAGCACCCGCGCACGGATTTGTGCGAAAACGCGTTTTAAGCATGCACATGCATCTTTTGGTAGACGCGGATGAAGTTTTCTGCAAAACCACAACATGTGCATGCAAATGGTGCTTTTGGCAGAACGCGCACGTGGATTTCTACCAAACGACGTGCTAAGCATGCCAATGCTGCTCTTTTTAGCACCCGCGCACGGATTTGTGCGAAAACGCGTTTTAAGCATGCACATGCATCATTTGGTAGACGCGGATGAAGTTTTCTGCAAAACCACAAGATGTGCATGCAAATGGTGCTTTTTGCAGAACGCGCTCGTGGATTTCTACCAAACGACGTGCTAAGCATGCCGATGCTGCTCTTTTTAGCACCCGCGCACGCATTTGTGCGAAAACGCGTTTTAAGCATGCACATGCATCTTTTGGTAGACGCGGATGAAGTTTTCTGCAAAACCACAAGATGTGCATGCAAATGGTGCTTTTGGCAGAACGCGCACGTGGATTTCTACCAAACGACGTGCTAAGCATGCCGATGCTGCTCTTTTTACACCCGCGCACGCATTTGTGCGAAAACGCGTTTTAAGCATGCACATGCATCTTTTTGTAGACGCGGATGAAGTTTTCTGCAAAACCTCAAGATGTGCATGCAAATGGTGCTTTCGGCAGAACGCGACGTGGATTTCTACCAAACGACGTGCTAAGCATGCCGATGCTGCTCTTTTTAGCACCCGCGCACGCATTTGTGCGAAAACGCGTTTTAAGCATGCACATGCATCTTTTGGTAGACGCGGATGAAGTTTTCTGCAAAACAACAAGATGTGCATGCAAATGGTGCTTTTTGCAGAACGCGCACGTGGATTTCTACGAAACGACGTGCTAAGCATGCCGATGCTGCTCTTTTTAGCACCCGCGCACGGATTTGTGCGAAAACGCGTTTTAAGCATGCACATGCATCTTTTGGTAGACGCGGATGAAGTTTTCTGCAAAACCACAAGATGTGCATGCAAATGGTGCTTTTGGCAGAACGCGCACGTGGATTTCTACCAAACGACGTGCTAAGCATGCCGATGCTGCTCTTTTTAGCACCCGCGCACGCATTTGTGCGAAAACGCGTTTTAAGCATGCACATGCATCTTTTGGTAGACGCGGATGAAGTTTTCTGCAAAACCACAAGATGTGCATGCAAATGGTGCTTTTTGCAGAACGCGCTCGTGGATTTCTACCAAACGACGTGCTAAGCATGCCGATGCTGCTCTTTTTAGCACCCGCGCACGCATTTGTGCGAAAACGCGTTTTAAGCATGCACATGCATCTTTTGGTAGACGAGGATGAAGTTTTCTGCAAAACCACAAGATGTGCATGCAAATGGTGCTTTTTGCAGAACGCGCACGTGGATTTCTACCAAACGATGTGCTAAGCATGCCGATGCTGCTCTTTTTAGCACCCGCGCACGGATTTGTGCGAAAACGCGTTTTAAGCATGCACATGCATCTTTTGGTAGACGCGGATGAAGTTTTCTGCAAAACCACAACATGTGCATGCAAATGGTGCTTTTGGCAGAACGCGCACGTGGATTTCTACCAAACGACGTGCTAAGCATGCCAATGCTGCTCTTTTTAGCACCCGCGCACGGATTTGTGCGAAAACGCGTTTTAAGCATGCACATGCATCATTTGGTAGACGCGGATGAAGTTTTCTGCAAAACCACAAGATGTGCATGCAAATGGTGCTTTTTGCAGAACGCGCTCGTGGATTTCTACCAAACGACGTGCTAAGCATGCCGATGCTGCTCTTTTTAGCACCCGCGCACGCATTTGTGCGAAAACGCGTTTTAAGCATGCACATGCATCTTTTGGTAGACGCGGATGAAGTTTTCTGCAAAACCACAAGATGTGCATGCAAATGGTTCTTTTTGCAGAACGCGCACGTGGATTTCTACCAAACGACGTGCTAAGCATGCCGATGCTGCTCTTTTTAGCACCCGCGCACGGATTTGTGCGAAAACGCGTTTTAAGCATGCACATGCATCTTTTGGTAGACGCGGATGAAGTTTTCTGCAAAACCACAAGATGTGCATGCAAATGGTGCTTTTGGCAGAACGCGCACGTGGATTTCTACCAAACGACGTGCTAAGCATGCCGATGCTGCTCTTTTTAGCACCCGCGCACGCATTTGTGCGAAAACGCGTTTTAAGCATGAACATGCCTCTTTTGGTAGACGCTGATGAAGTTTTCTGCAAAACCACAAGATGTGCATGCAAATGGTGCTTTTGGCAGAACGCGCACGTGGATTTCTACCAAACGACGTGCTAAGCATGCCGATGCTGCTCTTTTTAGCACCCGCGCACGCATTTGTGCGAAAACGCGTTTTAAGCATGCACATGCATCTTTTGGTAGACGCGGATGAAGTTTTCTGCAAAACCACAAGATGTGCATGCAAATGGTGCTTTTGGCAGAACGCGCACGTGGATTTCTACCAAACGACGTGCTAAGCATGCCGATGCTGCTCTTTTTAGCACCCGCGCACGCATTTGTGCGAAAACGCGTTTTAAGCATGCACATGCATCTTTTGGTAGACGCGGATGAAGTTTTCTGCAAAACCACAAGATGTGCATGCAAATGGTGCTTTTTGCAGAACGCGCTCGTGGATTTCTACCAAACCACGTGCTAAGCATGCCGATGCTGCTCTTTTTAGCACCCGCGCACGGATTTGTGCGAAAACGCGTTTTAAGCATGCACATGCACCTTTTGGTAGACGCGGATGAAGTTTTCTGCAAAACCACAAGATGTGCATGCAAATGGTGCTTTTGGCAGAACGCGCACGTGGATTTCTACCAAACGACGTGCTAAGCATGCCGATGCTGCTCTTTTTAGCACCCGCGCACGCATTTGTGCGAAAACGCGTTTTAAGCATGCACATGCATCTTTTGGTAGACGCGGATGAAGTTTTCTGCAAAACCACAAGATGTGCATGCAAATGGTGCTTTTGGCAGAACGCGCACGTGGATTTCTACCAAACGACGTGCTAAGCATGCCGATGCTGCTCTTTTTAGCACCCGCGCACGCATTTGTGCGAAAACGCGTTTTAAGCATGCACATGCATCTTTTGGTAGACGCGGATGAAGTTTTCTGCAAAACCACGAGATGTGCATGCAAATGGTGCTTTTTGCAGAACGCGCACGTGGATTTCTACCAAACGACGTGGTAAGCATGCCGATGCTGCTCTTTTTAGCACCCGCGCACGGATTTGTGCGAAAACGCGTTTTAAGCATGCACATGCATCTTTTGGTAGACGCGGATGAAGTTTTCTGCAAAACCACAAGATGTGCATGCAAATGGTGCTTTTGGCAGAACGCGCACGTGGATTTCTACCAAACGACGTGCTAAGCATGCCGATGCTGCTCTTTTTAGCACCCGCGCACGGATTTGTGCGAAAACGCGTTTTAAGCATGCACATGCATCTTTTGGTAGACGCGGATGAAGTTTTCTGCAAAACCACAACATGTGCATGCAAATGGTGCTTTTGGCAGAACGCGCACGTGGACTTCTACCAAACGACGTGCTAAGCATGCCGATGCTGCTCTATTTAGCACCCGCGCACGGATTTGTGCGAAAACGCGTTTTAAGCATGCACATGCATCTTTTGGTAGACGCGGATGAAGTTTTCTGCAAAACCACAAGATGTGCATGCAAATGGTGCTTTTTGCAGAACGCGCACGTGGATTTCTACCAAACGACGTGCTAAGCATGCCGATGCTGCTCTTTTTAGCACCCGCGCACGGATTTGTGCGAAAACGCGTTTTAAGCATGCACATGCATGTTTTGGTAGACGCGGATGAAGTTTTCTGCAAAACCACAAGATGTGCATGCAAATGGTGCTTTTGGCAGAACGCGCACGTGGATTTCTTCTACCAAACGACGTGCTAAGCATGCCGATGCTGCTCTTTTTAGCACCCGCGCACGCATTTGTGCGAAAACGCGTTTTAAGCATGCACATGCATCTTTTGGTAGACGCGGATGAAGTTTTCTGCAAAACCACAAGATGTGCATGCAAATGGTGCTTTTGGCAGAACGCGCACGTGGATTTCTACCAAACGACGTGCTAAGCATGCCGATGCTGCTCTTTTTAGCACCCGCGCACGCATTTGTGCGAAAACGCGTTTTAAGCATGCACATGCATCTTTTGGTAGACGCGGATGAAGTTTTCTGCAAAACCACGAGATGTGCATGCAAATGGTGCTTTTTGCAGAACGCGCACGTGGATTTCTACCAAACGACGTGCTAAGCATGCCGATGCTGCTCTTTTTAGCACCCGCGCACGGATTTGTGCGAAAACGCGTTTTAAGCATGCACATGCATCTTTTGGTAGACGCGGATGAAGTTTTCTGCAAAACCACAAGATGTGCATGCAAATGGTGCTTTTGGCAGAACGCGCACGTGGATTTCTACCAAACGACGTGCTAAGCATGCCGATGCTGCTCTTTTTAGCACCCGCGCAAGGATTTGTGCGAAAACGCGTTTTAAGCATGTACATGCATCTTTTGGTAGACGCGGATGAAGTTTTCTGCAAAACCACAAGATGTGCATGCAAATGGTGCTTTTGGCAGAACGCGCACGTGGACTTCTACCAAACGACGTGCTAAGCATGCCGATGCTGCTCTATTTAGCACCCGCGCACGGATTTGTGCGAAAACGCGTTTTAAGCATGCACATGCATCTTTTGGTAGACGCGGATGAAGTTTTCTGCAAAACCACAAGATGTGCATGCAAATGGTGCTTTTGGCAGAACGCGCACGTGGATTTCTACCAAACGACGTGCTAAGCATGCCGATGCTGCTCTTTTTAGCACCCGCGCACGGATTTGTGCGAAAACGCGTTTTAAGCATGCACATGCATCTTTTGGTAGACGCGGATGAAGTTTTCTGCAAAACCACAAGATGTGCATGCAAATGGTGCTTTTGGCAGAACGCGCACGTGGATGTCTATCAAACGACGTGCTAAGCATGCCGATGCTGCTCTTTTTAGCACCCGCGCACGCATTTGTGCGAAAACGCGTTTTAAGCATGCACATGCATCTTTTGGTAGACGCGGATGAAGTTTTCTGCAAAACCACAAGATGTGCATGCAAATGGTGCTTTTGGCAGAACGCGCACGTGGATTTCTACCAAACGACGTGCTAAGCATGCCGATGCTGCTCTTTTTAGCACCCGCGCACGCATTTGTGCGAAAACGCGTTTTAAGCATGGACATGCATCTTTTGGTAGACGCGGATGAAGTTTTCTGCAAAACCACAAGATGTGCATGCAAATGGTGCTTTTGGCAGAATGCGCACGTGGATTTCTACCAAACGACGTGCTAAGCATGCCGATGCTGCTCTTTTTAGCACCCGCGCACGCATTTGTGCGAAAACGCGTTTTAAGCATGCACATGCATCTTTTGGTAGACGCGGATGAAGTTTTCTGCAAAACCACAAGATGTGCATGCAAATGGTGCTTTTTGCAGAACGCGCACGTAGATTTCTACCAAACGACGTGCTAAGCATGCCGATGCTGCTTTTTTTAGCACCCGCGCACGCATTTGTGCGAAAACGCGTTTTAAACATGCACATGCATCTTTTGGTAGACGCGGATGAAGTTTTCTGCAAAACCACAAGATGTGCATGCAAATGGTGCTTTTTGCAGAACGCGCACGTGGATTTCTACCAAACGACGTGCTAAGCATGCCGATGCTGCTCTTTTTAGCACCCGCGCACGGATTTGTGCGAAAACGCGTTTTAAGCATGCACATGCATCTTTTGGTAGACGCGGATGAAGTTTTCTGCAAAACCACAAGATGTGCATGCAAATGGTGCTTTTGGCAGAACGCGCACGTGGATTTCTACCAAACGACGTGCTAAGCATGCCGATGCTGCTCTTTTTAGCACCCGCGCACGCATTTGTGCGAAAACGCGTTTTAAGCATGCACATGCATCTTTTGGTAGACGCGGATGAAGTTTTCTGCAAAACCACAAGATGTGCATGCAAATGGTTCTTTTTGCAGAACGCGCTCGTGGATTTCTACCAAACGACGTGCTAAGCATGCCGGTGCTGCTCTTTTTAGCACCCGCGCACGCATTTGTGCGAAAACGCGTTTTAAGCATGCACATGCATCTTTTGGTAGACGCGGATGAAGTTTTCTGCAAAACCACAAGATGTGCATGCAAATGGTGCTTTTTGCAGAACGCGCACGTGGATTTCTACCAAACGACGTGCTAAGCATGCCGATGCTGCTCTTTTTAGCACCCGCGCACGGATTTGTGCGAAAACGCGTTTTAAGCATGCACATGCATCTTTTGGTAGACGCGGATGAAGTTTTCTGCAAAACCACAAGATGTGCATGCAAATGGTGCTTTTGGCAGAACGCGCACGTGGATTTCAACCAAACGACGTGCTAAGCATGCCGATGCTGCTCTTTTTAGCACCCGCGCACGCATTTGTGCGAAAACGCGTTTTAAGCATGCACATGCATCTTTTGGTAGACGCGGATGAAGTTTTCTGCAAAACCACAAGATGTGCATGCAAATGGTGCTTTTTGCAGAACGCGCACGTGGATTTCTACCAAACGACGTGCTAAGCATGCCGATGCTGCTCTTTGTAGCACCCGCGCACGGATTTGTGCGAAAACGCGTTTTAAGCATGCACATGCATCTTTTGGTAGACGCGGATGAAGTTTTCTGCAAAACCACAAGATGTGCATGCAAATGGTGCTTTTGGCAGAACGCGCACGTGGATTTCTACCAAACGACGTGCTAAGCATGCCGATGCTGCTCTTTTTAGCACCCGCGCACGCATTTGTGCGAAAACGCGTTTTAAGCATGCACATGCATCTTTTGGTAGACGCGGATGAAGTTTTCTGCAAAACCACAAGATGTGCATGCAAATGGTGCTTTTTGCAGAACGCGCACGTGGATTTCTACCAAACGACGTGCTAAGCATGCCGATGCTGCTCTTTTTAGCACCCGCGCACGGATTTGTGCGAAAACGCGTTTTAAGCATGCACATGCATCTTTTGGTAGACGCGGATGAAGTTTTCTGCAAAACCACAAGATGTGCATGCAAATGGTGCTTTTGGCAGAACGCGCACGTGGATTTCTACCAAACGACGTGCTAAGCATGCCGATGCTGCTCTTTTTAGCACCCGCGCACGCATTTGTGCGAAAACGCGTTTTAAGCATGCACATGCATCTTTTGGTAGACGCGGATGAAGTTTTCTGCAAAACCACAAGATGTGCATGCAAATGGTGCTTTTGGCAGAACGCGCACGTGGATTTCTACCAAACGACGTGCTAAGCATGCCGATGCTGCTCTTTTTAGCACCCGCGCACGCATTTGTGCGAAAACGCGTTTTAAGCATGCACATGCATCTTTTGGTAGACGCGGATGAAGTTTTCTGCAAAACCACAAGATGTGCATGCAAATGGTGCTTTTTGCAGAACGCGCTCGTGGATTTCTACCAAACGACGTGCTAAGCATGCCGATGCTGCTCTTTTTAGAACCCGCGCACGCATTTGTGCGAAAACGCGTTTTAAGCATGCACATGCATCTTTTGGTAGACGAGGATGAAGTTTTCTGCAAAACCACAAGATGTGCATGCAAATGGTGCTTTTTGCAGAACGCGCACGTGGATTTCTACCAAACGATGTGCTAAGCATGCCGATGCTGCTCTTTTTAGCACCCGCGCACGGATTTGTGCGAAAACGCGTTTTAAGCATGCACATGCATCTTTTGGTAGACGCGGATGAAGTTTTCTGCAAAACCACAAGATGTGCATGCAAATGGTGCTTTTTGCAGAACGCGCACGTGGATTTCTACCAAACGACGTGCTAAGCATGCCGATGCTGCTCTTTTTAGCACCCGCGCACGGATTTGTGCGAAAACGCGTTTTAAGCATGCACATGCATGTTTTGGTAGACGCGGATGAAGTTTTCTGCAAAACCACAAGATGTGCATGCAAATGGTGCTTTTGGCAGAACGCGCACGTGGATTTCTTCTACCAAACGACGTGCTAAGCATGCCGATGCTGCTCTTTTTAGCACCCGCGCACGCATTTGTGCGAAAACGCGTTTTAAGCATGAACATGCCTCTTTTGGTAGACGCTGATGAAGTTTTCTGCAAAACCACAAGATGTGCATGCAAATGGTGCTTTTGGCAGAACGCGCACGTGGATTTCTACCAAACGACGTGCTAAGCATGCCGATGCTGCTCTTTTTAGCACCCGCGCACGCATTTGTGCGAAAACGCGTTTTAAGCATGCACATGCATCTTTTGGTAGACGCGGATGAAGTTTTCTGCAAAACCACAAGATGTGCATGCAAATGGTGCTTTTGGCAGAACGCGCACGTGGATTTCTACCAAACGACGTGCTAAGCATGCCGATGCTGCTCTTTTTAGCACCCGCGCACGCATTTGTGCGAAAACGCGTTTTAAGCATGAACATGCCTCTTTTGGTAGACGCTGATGAAGTTTTCTGCAAAACCACAAGATGTGCATGCAAATGGTGCTTTTGGCAGAACGCGCACGTGGATTTCTACCAAACGACGTGCTAAGCATGCCGATGCTGCTCTTTTTAGCACCCGCGCACGCATTTGTGCGAAAACGCGTTTTAAGCATGCACATGCATCTTTTGGTAGACGCGGATGAAGTTTTCTGCAAAACCACAAGATGTGCATGCAAATGGTGCTTTTGGCAGAACGCGCACGTGGATTTCTACCAAACGACGTGCTAAGCATGCCGATGCTGCTCTTTTTAGCACCCGCGCACGCATTTGTGCGAAAACGCGTTTTAAGCATGCACATGCATCTTTTGGTAGACGCGGATGAAGTTTTCTGCAAAACCACAAGATGTGCATGCAAATGGTGCTTTTTGCAGAACGCGCTCGTGGATTTCTACCAAACCACGTGCTAAGCATGCCGATGCTGCTCTTTTTAGCACCCGCGCACGGATTTGTGCGAAAACGCGTTTTAAGCATGCACATGCACCTTTTGGTAGACGCGGATGAAGTTTTCTGCAAAACCACAAGATGTGCATGCAAATGGTGCTTTTGGCAGAACGCGCACGTGGATTTCTACCAAACGACGTGCTAAGCATGCCGATGCTGCTCTTTTTAGCACCCGCGCACGCATTTGTGCGAAAACGCGTTTTAAGCATGCACATGCATCTTTTGGTAGACGCGGATGAAGTTTTCTGCAAAACCACAAGATGTGCATGCAAATGGTTCTTTTTGCAGAACGCGCACGTGGATTTCTACCAAACGACGTGCTAAGCATGCCGATGCTGCTCTTTTTAGCACCCGCGCACGGATTTGTGCGAAAACGCGTTTTAAGCATGCACATGCATCTTTTGGTAGACGCGGATGAAGTTTTCTGCAAAACCACAAGATGTGCATGCAAATGGTGCTTTTGGCAGAACGCGCACGTGGATTTCTACCAAACGACGTGCTAAGCATGCCGATGCTGCTCTTTTTAGCACCCGCGCACGCATTTGTGCGAAAACGCGTTTTAAGCATGAACATGCCTCTTTTGGTAGACGCTGATGAAGTTTTCTGCAAAACCACAAGATGTGCATGCAAATGGTGCTTTTGGCAGAACGCGCACGTGGATTTCTACCAAACGACGTGCTAAGCATGCCGATGCTGCTCTTTTTAGCACCCGCGCACGCATTTGTGCGAAAACGCGTTTTAAGCATGCACATGCATCTTTTGGTAGACGCGGATGAAGTTTTCTGCAAAACCACAAGATGTGCATGCAAATGGTGCTTTTGGCAGAACGCGCACGTGGATTTCTACCAAACGACGTGCTAAGCATGCCGATGCTGCTCTTTTTAGCACCCGCGCACGCATTTGTGCGAAAACGCGTTTTAAGCATGCACATGCATCTTTTGGTAGACGCGGATGAAGTTTTCTGCAAAACCACAAGATGTGCATGCAAATGGTGCTTTTTGCAGAACGCGCTCGTGGATTTCTACCAAACCACGTGCTAAGCATGCCGATGCTGCTCTTTTTAGCACCCGCGCACGGATTTGTGCGAAAACGCGTTTTAAGCATGCACATGCACCTTTTGGTAGACGCGGATGAAGTTTTCTGCAAAACCACAAGATGTGCATGCAAATGGTGCTTTTGGCAGAACGCGCACGTGGATTTCTACCAAACGACGTGCTAAGCATGCCGATGCTGCTCTTTTTAGCACCCGCGCACGCATTTGTGCGAAAACGCGTTTTAAGCATGCACATGCATCTTTTGGTAGACGCGGATGAAGTTTTCTGCAAAACCACAAGATGTGCATGCAAATGGTGCTTTTGGCAGAACGCGCACGTGGATTTCTACCAAACGACGTGCTAAGCATGCCGATGCTGCTCTTTTTAGCACCCGCGCACGCATTTGTGCGAAAACGCGTTTTAAGCATGCACATGCATCTTTTGGTAGACGCGGATGAAGTTTTCTGCAAAACCACGAGATGTGCATGCAAATGGTGCTTTTTGCAGAACGCGCACGTGGATTTCTACCAAACGACGTGGTAAGCATGCCGATGCTGCTCTTTTTAGCACCCGCGCACGGATTTGTGCGAAAACGCGTTTTAAGCATGCACATGCATCTTTTGGTAGACGCGGATGAAGTTTTCTGCAAAACCACAAGATGTGCATGCAAATGGTGCTTTTGGCAGAACGCGCACGTGGATTTCTACCAAACGACGTGCTAAGCATGCCGATGCTGCTCTTTTTAGCACTCGCGCACGGATTTGTGCGAAAACGCGTTTTAAGCATGCACATGCATCTTTTGGTAGACGCGGATGAAGTTTTCTGCAAAACCACAACATGTGCATGCAAATGGTGCTTTTGGCAGGACGCGCACGTGGACTTCTACCAAACGACGTGCTAAGCATGCCGATGCTGCTCTATTTAGCACCCGCGCACGGATTTGTGCGAAAACGCGTTTTAAGCATGCACATGCATCTTTTGGTAGACGCGGATGAAGTTTTCTGCAAAACCACAAGATGTGCATGCAAATGGTGCTTTTTGCAGAACGCGCACGTGGATTTCTACCAAACGACGTGCTAAGCATGCCGATGCTGCTCTTTTTAGCACCCGCGCACGGATTTGTGCGAAAACGCGTTTTAAGCATGCACATGCATGTTTTGGTAGACGCGGATGAAGTTTTCTGCAAAACCACAAGATGTGCATGCAAATGGTGCTTTTGGCAGAACGCGCACGTGGATTTCTTCTACCAAACGACGTGCTAAGCATGCCGATGCTGCTCTTTTTAGCACCCGCGCACGCATTTGTGCGAAAACGCGTTTTAAGCATGCACATGCATCTTTTGGTAGACGCGGATGAAGTTTTCTGCAAAACCACAAGATGTGCATGCAAATGGTGCTTTTGGCAGAACGCGCACGTGGATTTCTACCAAACGACGTGCTAAGCATGCCGATGCTGCTCTTTTTAGCACCCGCGCACGCATTTGTGCGAAAACGCGTTTTAAGCATGCACATGCATCTTTTGGTAGACGCGGATGAAGTTTTCTGCAAAACCACGAGATGTGCATGCAAATGGTGCTTTTTGCAGAACGCGCACGTGGATTTCTACCAAACGACGTGCTAAGCATGCCGATGCTGCTCTTTTTAGCACCCGCGCACGGATTTGTGCGAAAACGCGTTTTAAGCATGCACATGCATCTTTTGGTAGACGCGGATGAAGTTTTCTGCAAAACCACAAGATGTGCATGCAAATGGTGCTTTTGGCAGAACGCGCACGTGGATTTCTACCAAACGACGTGCTAAGCATGCCGATGCTGCTCTTTTTAGCACCCGCGCAAGGATTTGTGCGAAAACGCGTTTTAAGCATGTACATGCATCTTTTGGTAGACGCGGATGAAGTTTTCTGCAAAACCACAAGATGTGCATGCAAATGGTGCTTTTGGCAGAACGCGCACGTGGACTTCTACCAAACGACGTGCTAAGCATGCCGATGCTGCTCTATTTAGCACCCGCGCACGGATTTGTGCGAAAACGCGTTTTAAGCATGCACATGCATCTTTTGGTAGACGCGGATGAAGTTTTCTGCAAAACCACAAGATGTGCATGCAAATGGTGCTTTTGGCAGAACGCGCACGTGGATTTCTACCAAACGACGTGCTAAGCATGCCGATGCTGCTCTTTTTAGCACCCGCGCACGGATTTGTGCGAAAACGCGTTTTAAGCATGCACATGCATCTTTTGGTAGACGCGGATGAAGTTTTCTGCAAAACCACAAGATGTGCATGCAAATGGTGCTTTTGGCAGAACGCGCACGTGGATGTCTATCAAACGACGTGCTAAGCATGCCGATGCTGCTCTTTTTAGCACCCGCGCACGCATTTGTGCGAAAACGCGTTTTAAGCATGCACATGCATCTTTTGGTAGACGCGGATGAAGTTTTCTGCAAAACCACAAGATGTGCATGCAAATGGTGCTTTTGGCAGAACGCGCACGTGGATTTCTACCAAACGACGTGCTAAGCATGCCGATGCTGCTCTTTTTAGCACCCGCGCACGCATTTGTGCGAAAACGCGTTTTAAGCATGGACATGCATCTTTTGGTAGACGCGGATGAAGTTTTCTGCAAAACCACAAGATGTGCATGCAAATGGTGCTTTTGGCAGAATGCGCACGTGGATTTCTACCAAACGACGTGCTAAGCATGCCGATGCTGCTCTTTTTAGCACCCGCGCACGCATTTGTGCGAAAACGCGTTTTAAGCATGCACATGCATCTTTTGGTAGACGCGGATGAAGTTTTCTGCAAAACCACAAGATGTGCATGCAAATGGTGCTTTTTGCAGAACGCGCACGTAGATTTCTACCAAACGACGTGCTAAGCATGCCGATGCTGCTTTTTTTAGCACCCGCGCACGCATTTGTGCGAAAACGCGTTTTAAACATGCACATGCATCTTTTGGTAGACGCGGATGAAGTTTTCTGCAAAACCACAAGATGTGCATGCAAATGGTGCTTTTTGCAGAACGCGCACGTGGATTTCTACCAAACGACGTGCTAAGCATGCCGATGCTGCTCTTTTTAGCACCCGCGCACGGATTTGTGCGAAAACGCGTTTTAAGCATGCACATGCATCTTTTGGTAGACGCGGATGAAGTTTTCTGCAAAACCACAAGATGTGCATGCAAATGGTGCTTTTGGCAGAACGCGCACGTGGATTTCTACCAAACGACGTGCTAAGCATGCCGATGCTGCTCTTTTTAGCACCCGCGCACGCATTTGTGCGAAAACGCGTTTTAAGCATGCACATGCATCTTTTGGTAGACGCGGATGAAGTTTTCTGCAAAACCACAAGATGTGCATGCAAATGGTTCTTTTTGCAGAACGCGCTCGTGGATTTCTACCAAACGACGTGCTAAGCATGCCGGTGCTGCTCTTTTTAGCACCCGCGCACGCATTTGTGCGAAAACGCGTTTTAAGCATGCACATGCATCTTTTGGTAGACGCGGATGAAGTTTTCTGCAAAACCACAAGATGTGCATGCAAATGGTGCTTTTTGCAGAACGCGCACGTGGATTTCTACCAAACGACGTGCTAAGCATGCCGATGCTGCTCTTTTTAGCACCCGCGCACGGATTTGTGCGAAAACGCGTTTTAAGCATGCACATGCATCTTTTGGTAGACGCGGATGAAGTTTTCTGCAAAACCACAAGATGTGCATGCAAATGGTGCTTTTGGCAGAACGCGCACGTGGATTTCAACCAAACGACGTGCTAAGCATGCCGATGCTGCTCTTTTTAGCACCCGCGCACGCATTTGTGCGAAAACGCGTTTTAAGCATGCACATGCATCTTTTGGTAGACGCGGATGAAGTTTTCTGCAAAACCACAAGATGTGCATGCAAATGGTGCTTTTTGCAGAACGCGCACGTGGATTTCTACCAAACGACGTGCTAAGCATGCCGATGCTGCTCTTTGTAGCA
This sequence comes from Dermacentor andersoni, assembly GCF_023375885.2. NCBI lineage: Eukaryota > Metazoa > Arthropoda > Arachnida > Ixodida > Ixodidae > Dermacentor > Dermacentor andersoni. The sequence continues at coordinate 80,956 of NW_027314911.1, read as the reverse complement.
CCCGCGCACGGATTTGTGCGAAAACGCGTTTTAAGCATGCACATGCATCTTTTGGTAGACGCGGATGAAGTTTTCTGCAAAACCACAAGATGTGCATGCAAATGGTGCTTTTGGCAGAACGCGCACGTGGATTTCTACCAAACGACGTGCTAAGCATGCCGATGCTGCTCTTTTTAGCACCCGCGCACGCATTTGTGCGAAAACGCGTTTTAAGCATGCACATGCATCTTTTGGTAGACGCGGATGAAGTTTTCTGCAAAACCACAAGATGTGCATGCAAATGGTGCTTTTTGCAGAACGCGCACGTGGATTTCTACCAAACGACGTGCTAAGCATGCCGATGCTGCTCTTTGTAGCACCCGCGCACGGATTTGTGCGAAAACGCGTTTTAAGCATGCACATGCATCTTTTGGTAGACGCGGATGAAGTTTTCTGCAAAACCACAAGATGTGCATGCAAATGGTGCTTTTGGCAGAACGCGCACGTGGATTTCTACCAAACGACGTGCTAAGCATGCCGATGCTGCTCTTTTTAGCACCCGCGCACGCATTTGTGCGAAAACGCGTTTTAAGCATGCACATGCATCTTTTGGTAGACGCGGATGAAGTTTTCTGCAAAACCACAAGATGTGCATGCAAATGGTGCTTTTTGCAGAACGCGCTCGTGGATTTCTACCAAACGACGTGCTAAGCATGCCGATGCTGCTCTTTTTAGCACCCGCGCACGCATTTGTGCGAAAACGCGTTTTAAGCATGCACATGCATCTTTTGGTAGACGCGGATGAAGTTTTCTGCAAAACCACAAGATGTGCATGCAAATGGTGCTTTTTGCAGAACGCGCACGTGGATTTCTACCAAACGACGTGCTAAGTATGCCGATGCTGCTCTTTTTAGCACCCGCGCACGGATTTGTGCGAAAACGCGTTTTAAGCATGCACATGCATCTTTTGGTAGACGCGGATGAAGTTTTCTGCAAAACCACAAGATGTGCATGCAAATGGTGCTTTTGGCAGAACGCGCACGTGGATTTCTACCAAACGACGTGCTAAGCATGCCGATGCTGCTCTTTTTAGCACCCGCGCACGCATTTGTGCGAAAACGCGTTTTAAGCATGCACATGCATCTTTTGGTAGACGCGGATGAAGTTTTCTGCAAAACCACAAGATGTGCATGCAAATGGTGCTTTTTGCAGAACGCGCACGTGGATTTCTACCAAACGACGTGCTAAGGATGCCGATGCTGCTCTTTTTAGCACCCGCGCACGGATTTGTGCGAAAACGCGTTTTAAGCATGCACATGCATCTTTTGGTAGACGCGGATGAAGTTTTCTGCAAAACCACAAGATGTGCATGCAAATGGTGCTTTTTGCAGAACGCGCACGTGGATTTCTACCAAACGACGTGCTAAGCATGCCGATGCTGCTCTTTTTAGCACCCGCGCACGGATTTGTGCGAAAACGCGTTTTAAGCATGCACATGCATCTTTTGGTAGACGCGGATGAAGTTTTCTGCAAAACCACAAGATGTGCATGCAAATGGTGCTTTTGGCAGAACGCGCACGTGGATTTCTACCAAACGACGTGCTAAGCATGCCGATGCTGCTCTTTTTAGCACCCGCGCACGCATTTGTGCGAAAACGCGTTTTAAGCATGCACATGCATCTTTTTGTAGACGCGGATGAAGTTTTCTGCAAAACCACAAGATGTGCATGCAAATGGTGCTTTTGGCAGAACGCGCACGTGGATGTCTATCAAACGACGTGCTAAGCATGCCGATGCTGCTCTTTTTAGCACCCGCGCACGCATTTGTGCGAAAACGCGTTTTAAGCATGCACATGCATCTTTTGGTAGACGCGGATGAAGTTTTCTGCAAAACCACAAGATGTGCATGCAAATGGTGCTTTTTGCAGAACGCGCACGTAGATTTCTACCAAACGACGTGCTAAGCATGCCGATGCTGCTCTTTTTAGCACCCGCGCACGGATTTGTGCGAAAACGCGTTTTAAGCATGCACATGCATCTTTTGGTAGACGCGGATGAAGTTTTCTGCAAAACCACAAGATGTGCATGCAAATGGTGCTTTTGGCAGAACGCGCACGTGGATTTCAACCAAACGACGTGCTAAGCATGCCGATGCTGCTCTTTTTAGCACCCGCGCACGCATTTGTGCGAAAACGCGTTTTAAGCATGCACATGCATCTTTTGGTAGACGCGGATGAAGTTTTCTGCAAAAGCACAAGATGTGCATGCAAATGGTGCTTTTTGCAGAACGCGCACGTGGATTTCTACCAAACGACGTGCTAAGCATGCCGATGCTGCTCTTTTTAGCACCCGCGCACGGATTTGTGCGAAAACGCGTTTTAAGCATGCACATGCATCTTTTGGTAGACGCGGATGAAGTTTTCTGCAAAACCACAAGATGTGCATGCAAATGGTGCTTTTGGCAGAACGCGCACGTGGATGTCTATCAAACGACGTGCTAAGCATGCCGATGCTGCTCTTTTTAGCACCCGCGCACGCATTTGTGCGAAAACGCGTTTTAAGCATGCACATGCATCTTTTGGTAGACGCGGATGAAGTTTTCTGCAAAACCACAAGATGTGCATGCAAATGGTGCTTTTGGCAGAACGCGCACGTGGATTTCTACCAAACGACGTGCTAAGCATGCCGATGCTGCTCTTTTTAGCACCCGCGCACGCATTTGTGCGAAAACGCGTTTTAAGCATGCACATGCATCTTTTGGTAGACGCGGATGAAGTTTTCTGCAAAACCACAAGATGTGCATGCAAATGGTGCTTTTTGCAGAACGCGCACGTGGATTTCTACCAAACGACGTGCTAAGCATGCCGATGCTGCTCTTTTTAGCACCCGCGCACGGATTTGTGCGAAAACGCGTTTTAAGCACGCACATGCATCTTTTGGTAGACGCGGATGAAGTTTTCTGCAAAACCACAAGATGTGCATGCAAATGGTGCTTTTTGCAGAACGCGCACGTGGATTTCTACCAAACGACGTGCTAAGCATGCCGATGCTGCTCTTTGTAGCACCCGCGCACGCATTTGTGCGAAAACGCGTTTTAAGCATGCACATGCATCTTTTGGTAGACGCGGATGAAGTTTTCTGCAAAACCACAAGATGTGCATGCAAATGGTGCTTTTTGCAGAACGCGCACGTGGATTTCTACCAAACGATGTGCTAAGCATGCCGATGCTGCTCTTTTTAGCACCCGCGCACGCATTTGTGCGAAAACGCGTTTTAAGCATGCATATGCATCTTTTGGTAGACGCGGATGAAGTTTTCTGCAAAACCACAAGATGTGCATGCAAATGGTGCTTTTTGCAGAACGCGCACGTGGATTTCTACCAAACGACGTGCTAAGCATGCCGATGCTGCTTTTTTTAGCACCCGCGCACGCATTTGTGCGAAAACGCGTTTTAAACATGCACATGCATCTTGTGGTAGACGCGGATGAAGTTTTCTGCAAAACCACAAGATGTGCATGCAAATGGTGCTTTTTGCAGAACGCGCACGTGGATTTCTACCAAACGACGTGCTAAGCATGCCGATGCTGCTCTTTTTAGCACCCGCGCACGCATTTGTGCGAAAACGCGTTTTAAGCATGCACATGCATCTTTTGGTAGACGCGGATGAAGTTTTCTGCAAAACCACAAGATGTGCATGCAAATGGTTCTTTTTGCAGAACGCGCACGTGGATTTCTACCAAACGACGTGCTAAGGATGCCGATGCTGCTCTTTTTAGCACCCGCGCACGGATTTGTGCGAAAACGCGTTTTAAGCATGCACATGCATCTTTTTATAGACGCGGATGAAGTTTTCTGCAAAACCACAAGATGTGCATGCAAATGGTGCTTTTTGCAGAACGCGCACGTGGATTTCTACCAAACGACGTGCTAAGCATGCCGATGCTGCTCTTTTTAGCACCCGCGCACGGATTTGTGCGAAAACGCGTTTTAAGCATGCACATGCATCTTTTGGTAGACGCGGATGAAGTTTTCTGCAAAACCACAAGATGTGCATGCAAATGGTGCTTTTGGCAGAACGCGCACGTGGATTTCTACCAAACGACGTGCTAAGCATGCCGATGCTGCTCTTTTTAGCACCCGCGCACGCATTTGTGCGAAAACGCGTTTTAAGCATGCACATGCATCTTTTGGTAGACGCGGATGAAGTTTTCTGCAAAACCACAAGATGTGCATGCAAATGGTGCTTTTGGCAGAACGCGCACGTGGATGTCTATCAAACGACGTGCTAAGCATGCCGATGCTGCTCTTTTTAGCACCCGCGCACGCATTTGTGCGAAAACACGTTTTAAGCATGCACATGCATCTTTTGGTAGACGCGGATGAAGTTTTCTGCAAAACCACAAGATGTGCATGCAAATGGTGCTTTTTGCAGAACGCGCACGTAGATTTCTACCAAACGACGTGCTAAGCATGCCGATGCTGCTCTTTTTAGCACCCGCGCACGGATTTGTGCGAAAACGCGTTTTAAGCATGCACATGCATCTTTTGGTAGACGCGGATGAAGTTTTCTGCAAAACCACAAGATGTGCATGCAAATGGTGCTTTTGGCAGAACGCGCACGTGGATTTCAACCAAACGACGTGCTAAGCATGCCGATGCTGCTCTCTTTAGCACCCGCGCACGCATTTGTGCGAAAACGCGTTTTTAAGCATGCACATGCATCTTTTGGTAGACGCGGATGAAGTTTTCTGCAAAACCACAAGATGTGCATGCAAATGGTGCTTTTTTGCAGAACGCGCACGTGGATTTCTACCAAACGACGTGCTAAGCATGCCGATGCTGCTCTTTTTAGCACCCGCGCACGGATTTGTGCGAAAACGCGTTTTAAGCATGCACATGCATCTTTTGGTAGACGCGGATGAAGTTTTCTGCAAAACCACAAGATGTGCATGCAAATGGTGCTTTTGGCAGAACGCGCACGTGGATTTCTACCAAACGACGTGCTAAGCATGCCGATGCTGCTCTTTTTAGCACCCGCGCACGCATTTGTGCGAAAACGCGTTTTAAGCATGCACATGCATCTTTTGGTAGACGCGGATGAAGTTTTCTGCAAAACCACAAGATGTGCATGCAAATGGTGCTTTTTGCAGAACGCGCACGTGGATTTCTACCAAACGACGTGCTAAGGATGCCGATGCTGCTCTTTCTAGCACCCGCGCACGGATTTGTGCGAAAACGCGTTTTAAGCATGCACATGCATCTTTTGGTAGACGCGGATGAAGTTTTCTGCAAAACCACAAGATGTGCATGCAAATGGTGCTTTTTGCAGAACGCGCACGTGGATTTCTACCAAACGACGTGCTAAGTATGCCGATGCTGCTCTTTTTAGCACCCGCGCACGGATTTGTGCGAAAACGCGTTTTAAGCATGCACATGCATCTTTTGGTAGACGCGGATGAAGTTTTCTGCAAAACCACAAGATGTGCATGCAAATGGTGCTTTTGGCAGAACGCGCACGTGGATTTCTACCAAACGACGTGCTAAGCATGCCGATGCTGCTCTTTTTAGCACCCGCGCACGCATTTGTGCGAAAACGCGTTTTAAGCATGCACATGCATCTTTTGGTAGACGCGGATGAAGTTTTCTGCAAAACCACAAGATGTGCATGCAAATGGTGCTTTTTGCAGAACGCGCACGTGGATTTCTACCAAACGACGTGCTAAGGATGCCGATGCTGCTCTTTTTAGCACCCGCGCACGGATTTGTGCGAAAACGCGTTTTAAGCATGCACATGCATCTTTTGGTAGACGCGGATGAAGTTTTCTGCAAAACCACAAGATGTGCATGCAAATGGTGCTTTTTGCAGAACGCGCACGTGGATTTCTACCAAACGACGTGCTAAGCATGCCGATGCTGCTCTTTTTAGCACCCGCGCACGGATTTGTGCGAAAACGCGTTTTAAGCATGCACATGCATCTTTTGGTAGACGCGGATGAAGTTTTCTGCAAAACCACAAGATGTGCATGCAAATGGTGCTTTTGGCAGAACGCGCACGTGGATTTCTACCAAACGACGTGCTAAGCATGCCGATGCTGCTCTTTTTAGCACCCGCGCACGCATTTGTGCGAAAACGCGTTTTAAGCATGCACATGCATCTTTTTGTAGACGCGGATGAAGTTTTCTGCAAAACCACAAGATGTGCATGCAAATGGTGCTTTTGGCAGAACGCGCACGTGGATGTCTATCAAACGACGTGCTAAGCATGCCGATGCTGCTCTTTTTAGCACCCGCGCACGCATTTGTGCGAAAACGCGTTTTAAGCATGCACATGCATCTTTTGGTAGACGCGGATGAAGTTTTCTGCAAAACCACAAGATGTGCATGCAAATGGTGCTTTTTGCAGAACGCGCACGTAGATTTCTACCAAACGACGTGCTAAGCATGCCGATGCTGCTCTTTTTAGCACCCGCGCACGGATTTGTGCGAAAACGCGTTTTAAGCATGCACATGCATCTTTTGGTAGACGCGGATGAAGTTTTCTGCAAAACCACAAGATGTGCATGCAAATGGTGCTTTTGGCAGAACGCGCACGTGGATTTCAACCAAACGACGTGCTAAGCATGCCGATGCTGCTCTTTTTAGCACCCGCGCACGCATTTGTGCGAAAACGCGTTTTAAGCATGCACATGCATCTTTTGGTAGACGCGGATGAAGTTTTCTGCAAAACCACAAGATGTGCATGCAAATGGTGCTTTTTGCAGAACGCGCACGTGGATTTCTACCAAACGACGTGCTAAGCATGCCGATGCTGCTCTTTTTAGCACCCGCGCACGGATTTGTGCGAAAACGCGTTTTAAGCATGCACATGCATCTTTTGGTAGACGCGGATGAAGTTTTCTGCAAAACCACAAGATGTGCATGCAAATGGTGCTTTTGGCAGAACGCGCACGTGGATGTCTATCAAACGACGTGCTAAGCATGCCGATGCTGCTCTTTTTAGCACCCGCGCACGCAATTGTGCGAAAACGCGTTTTAAGCATGCACATGCATCTTTTGGTAGACGCGGATGAAGTTTTCTGCAAAACCACAAGATGTGCATGCAAATGGTGCTTTTGGCAGAACGCGCACGTGGATTTCTACCAAACGACGTGCTAAGCATGCTGATGCTGCTCTTTTTAGCACCCGCGCACGCATTTGTGCGAAAACGCGTTTTAAGCATGCACATGCATCTTTTGGTAGACGCGGATGAAGTTTTCTGCAAAACCACAAGATGTGCATGCAAATGGTGCTTTTTGCAGAACGCGCACGTGGATTTCTACCAAACGACGTGCTAAGCATGCCGATGCTGCTCTTTTTAGCACCCGCGCACGCATTTGTGCGAAAACGCGTTTTAAGCATGCACATGCATCTTTTGGTAGACGCGGATGAAGTTTTCTGCAAAACCACAAGATGTGCATGCAAATGGTGCTTTTGGCAGAACGCGCACGTGGATTTCTACCAAACGACGTGCTAAGCATGCCGATGCTGCTCTTTTTAGCACCCGCGCACGGATTTGTGCGAAAACGCGTTTTAAGCACGCACATGCATCTTTTGGTAGACGCGGATGAAGTTTTCTGCAAAACCACAAGATGTGCATGCAAATGGTGCTTTTTGCAGAACGCGCACGTAGATTTCTACCAAACGACGTGCTAAGCATGCCGATGCTGCTCTTTTTAGCACCCGCGCACGGATTTGTGCGAAAACGCGTTTTAAGCATGCACATGCATCTTTTGGTAGACGCGGATGAAGTTTTCTGCAAAACCACAAGATGTGCATGCAAATGGTGCTTTTGGCAGAACGCGCACGTGGATTTCAACCAAACGACGTGCTAAGCATGCCGATGCTGCTCTCTTTAGCACCCGCGCACGCATTTGTGCGAAAACGCGTTTTAAGCATGCACATGCATCTTTTGGTAGACGCGGATGAAGTTTTCTGCAAAACCACAAGATGTGCATGCAAATGGTGCTTTTGGCAGAACGCGCACGTGGATGTCTATCAAACGACGTGCTAAGCATGCCGATGCTGCTCTTTTTAGCACCCGCGCACGCATTTGTGCGAAAACGCGTTTTAAGCATGCACATGCATCTTTTGGTAGACGCGGATGAAGTTTTCTGCAAAACCACAAGATGTGCATGCAAATGGTGCTTTTGGCAGAACGCGCACGTGGATTTCTACCAAACGACGTGCTAAGCATGCTGATGCTGCTCTTTTTAGCACCCGCGCACGCATTTGTGCGAAAACGCGTTTTAAGCATGCACATGCATCTTTTGGTAGACGCGGATGAAGTTTTCTGCAAAACCACAAGATGTGCATGCAAATGGTGCTTTTTGCAGAACGCGCACGTGGATTTCTACCAAACGACGTGCTAAGCATGCCGATGCTGCTCTTTTTAGCACCCGCGCACGCATTTGTGCGAAAACGCGTTTTAAGCATGCACATGCATCTTTTGGTAGACGCGGATGAAGTTTTCTGCAAAACCACAAGATGTGCATGCAAATGGTGCTTTTGGCAGAACGCGCACGTGGATTTCTACCAAACGACGTGCTAAGCATGCCGATGCTGCTCTTTTTAGCACCCGCGCACGGATTTGTGCGAAAACGCGTTTTAAGCACGCACATGCATCTTTTGGTAGACGCGGATGAAGTTTTCTGCAAAACCACAAGATGTGCATGCAAATGGTGCTTTTTGCAGAACGCGCACGTAGATTTCTACCAAACGACGTGCTAAGCATGCCGATGCTGCTCTTTTTAGCACCCGCGCACGGATTTGTGCGAAAACGCGTTTTAAGCATGCACATGCATCTTTTGGTAGACGCGGATGAAGTTTTCTGCAAAACCACAAGATGTGCATGCAAATGGTGCTTTTGGCAGAACGCGCACGTGGATTTCAACCAAACGACGTGCTAAGCATGCCGATGCTGCTCTCTTTAGCACCCGCGCACGCATTTGTGCGAAAACGCGTTTTAAGCATGCACATGCATCTTTTGGTAGACGCGGATGAAGTTTTCTGCAAAACCACAAGATGTGCATGCAAATGGTGCTTTTTGCAGAACGCGCACGTGGATTTCTACCAAACGACGTGCTAAGCATGCCGATGCTGCTCTTTTTAGCACCCGCGCACGGATTTGTGCGAAAACGCGTTTTAAGCATGCACATGCATCTTTTGGTAGACGCGGATGAAGTTTTCTGCAAAACCACAAGATGTGCATGCAAATGGTGCTTTTGGCAGAACGCGCACGTGGATTTCTACCAAACGACGTGCTAAGCATGCCGATGCTGCTCTTTTTAGCACCCGCGCACGCATTTGTGCGAAAACGCGTTTTAAGCATGCACATGCATCTTTTGGTAGACGCGGATGAAGTTTTCTGCAAAACCACAAGATGTGCATGCAAATGGTGCTTTTTGCAGAACGCGCACGTGGATTTCTACCAAACGACGTGCTAAGGATGCCGATGCTGCTCTTTTTAGCACCCGCGCACGGATTTGTGCGAAAACGCGTTTTAAGCATGCACATGCATCTTTTGGTAGACGCGGATGAAGTTTTCTGCAAAACCACAAGATGTGCATGCAAATGGTGCTTTTTGCAGAACGCGCACGTGGATTTCTACCAAACGACGTGCTAAGCATGCCGATGCTGCTCTTTTTAGCACCCGCGCACGGATTTGTGCGAAAACGCGTTTTAAGCATGCACATGCATCTTTTGGTAGACGCGGATGAAGTTTTCTGCAAAACCACAAGATGTGCATGCAAATGGTGCTTTTTGCAGAACGCGCACGTGGATTTCTACCAAACGACGTGCTAAGCATGCCGATGCTGCTCTTTGTAGCACCCGCGCACGGATTTGTGCGAAAACGCGTTTTAAGCATGCACATGCATCTTTTGGTAGACGCGGATGAAGTTTTCTGCAAAACCACAAGATGTGCATGCAAATGGTGCTTTTGGCAGAACGCGCACGTGGATTTCTACCAAACGACGTGCTAAGCAAGCCGATGCTGCTCTTTTTAGCACCCGCGCACGCATTTGTGCGAAAACGCGTTTTAAGCATGCACATGCATCTTTTGGTAGACGCGGATGAAGTTTTCTGCAAAACCACAAGATGTGCATGCAAATGGTGCTTTTTGCAGAACGCGCTCGTGGATTTCTACCAAACGACGTGCTAAGCATGCCGATGCTGCTCTTTTTAGCACCCGCGCACGCATTTGTGCGAAAACGCGTTTTAAGCATGCACATGCATCTTTTGGTAGACGCGGATGAAGTTTTCTGCAAAACCACAAGATGTGCATGCAAATGGTGCTTTTTGCAGAACGCGCACGTGGATTTCTACCAAACGACGTGCTAAGCATGCCGATGCTGCTCTTTTTAGCACCCGCGCACGGATTTGTGCGAAAACGCGTTTTAAGCATGCACATGCATCTTTTGGTAGACGCGGATGAAGTTTTCTGCAAAACCACAAGATGTGCATGCAAATGGTGCTTTTGGCAGAACGCGCACGTGGATTTCTACCAAACGACGTGCTAAGCATGCCGATGCTGCTCTTTTTAGCACCCGCGCACGCATTTGTGCGAAAACGCGTTTTAAGCATGCACATGCATCTTTTGGTAGACGCGGATGAAGTTTTCTGCAAAACCACAAGATGTGCATGCAAATGGTGCTTTTTGCAGAACGCGCACGTGGATTTCTACCAAACGACGTGCTAAGGATGCCGATGCTGCTCTTTTTAGCACCCGCGCACGGATTTGTGCGAAAACGCGTTTTAAGCATGCACATGCATCTTTTGGTAGACGCGGATGAAGTTTTCTGCAAAACCACAAGATGTGCATGCAAATGGTGCTTTTTGCAGAACGCGCACGTGGATTTCTACCAAACGACGTGCTAAGCATGCCGATGCTGCTCTTTTTAGCACCCGCGCACGGATTTGTGCGAAAACGCGTTTTAAGCATGCACATGCATCTTTTGGTAGACGCGGATGAAGTTTTCTGCAAAACCACAAGATGTGCATGCAAATGGTGCTTTTGGCAGAACGCGCACGTGGATTTCTACCAAACGACGTGCTAAGCATGCCGATGCTGCTCTTTTTAGCACCCGCGCACGCATTTGTGCGAAAACGCGTTTTAAGCATGCACATGCATCCTTTGGTAGACGCGGATGAAGTTTTCTGCAAAACCACAAGATGTGCATGCAAATGGTGCTTTTGGCAGAACGCGCACGTGGATGTCTATCAAACGACGTGCTAAGCATGCCGATGCTGCTCTTTTTAGCACCCGCGCACGCATTTGTGCGAAAACGCGTTTTAAGCATGCACATGCATCTTTTGGTAGACGCGGATGAAGTTTTCTGCAAAACCACAAGATGTGCATGCAAATGGTGCTTTTTGCAGAACGCGCACGTAGATTTCTACCAAACGACGTGCTAAGCATGCCGATGCTGCTCTTTTTAGCACCCGCGCACGGATTTGTGCGAAAACGCGTTTTAAGCATGCACATGCATCTTTTGGTAGACGCGGATGAAGTTTTCTGCAAAACCACAAGATGTGCATGCAAATGGTGCTTTTGGCAGAACGCGCACGTGGATTTCAACCAAACGACGTGCTAAGCATGCCGATGCTGCTCTTTTTAGCACCCGCGCACGCATTTGTGCGAAAACGCGTTTTAAGCATGCACATGCATCTTTTGGTAGACGCGGATGAAGTTTTCTGCAAAACCACAAGATGTGCATGCAAATGGTGCTTTTTGCAGAACGCGCACGTGGATTTCTACCAAACGACGTGCTAAGCATGCCGATGCTGCTCTTTTTAGCACCCGCGCACGCATTTGTGCGAAAACGCGTTTTAAGCATGCACATGCATCTTTTGGTAGACGCGGATGAAGTTTTCTGCAAAACCACAAGATGTGCATGCAAATGGTGCTTTTTGCAGAACGCGCACGTGGATTTCTACCAAACGACGTGCTAAGCATGCCGATGCTGCTCTTTTTAGCACCCGCGCACGGATTTGTGCGAAAACGCGTTTTAAGCATGCACATGCATCTTTTGGTAGACGCGGATGAAGTTTTCTGCAAAACCACAAGATGTGCATGCAAATGGTGCTTTTGGCAGAACGCGCACGTGGATGTCTATCAAACGACGTGCTAAGCATGCCGATGCTGCTCTTTTTAGCACCCGCGCACGCATTTGTGCGAAAACGCGTTTTAAGCATGCACATGCATCTTTTGGTAGACGCGGATGAAGTTTTCTGCAAAACCACAAGATGTGCATGCAAATGGTGCTTTTGGCAGAACGCGCACGTGGATTTCTACCAAACGACGTGCTAAGCATGCCGATGCTGCTCTTTTTAGCACCCGCGCACGCATTTGTGCGAAAACGCGTTTTAAGCATGCACATGCATCTTTTGGTAGACGCGGATGAAGTTTTCTGCAAAACCACAAGATGTGCATGCAAACGGTGCTTTTTGCAGAACGCGCACGTGGATTTCTACCAAACGACGTGCTAAGCATGCCGATGCTGCTCTTTTTAGCACCCGCGCACGCATTTGTGCGAAAACGCGTTTTAAGCATGCATATGCATCTTTTGGTAGACGCGGATGAAGTTTTCTGCAAAACCACAAGATGTGCATGCAAATGGTGCTTTTGGCAGAACGCGCACGTGGATTTCTACCAAACGACGTGTTAAGCATGCCGATGCTGCTCTTTTTAGCACCCGCGCACGGATTTGTGCGAAAACGCGTTTTAAGCACGCACATGCATCTTTTGGTAGACGCGGATGAAGTTTTCTGCAAAACCACAAGATGTGCATGCAAATGGTGCTTTTGGCAGAACGCGCACGTGGATTTCTACCAAACGACGTGCTAAGCATGCCGATGCTGCTCTTTGTAGCACCCGCGCACGCATTTGTGCGAAAACGCGTTTTAAGCATGCACATGCATCTTTTGGTAGACGCGGATGAAGTTTTCTGCAAAACCACAAGATGTGCATGCAAATGGTGCTTTTTGCAGAACGCGCACGTGGATTTCTACCAAACGATGTGCTAAGCATGCCGATGCTGCTCTTTTTAGCACCCGCGCACGCATTTGTGCGAAAACGCGTTTTAAGCATGCACATGCATCTTTTGGTAGACGCGGATGAAGTTTTCTGCAAAACCACAAGATGTGCATGCAAATGGTGCTTTTTGCAGAACGCGCTCGTGGATTTCTACCAAACGACGTGCTAAGCATGCCGATGCTGCTCTTTTTAGCACCCGCGCACGCATTTGTGCGAAAACGCGTTTTAAGCATGCACATGCATCTTTTGGTAGACGCGGATGAAGTTTTCTGCAAAACCACAAGATGTGCATGCAAATGGTGCTTTTTGCAGAACGCGCACGTGGATTTCTACCAAACGACGTGCTAAGCATGCCGATGCTGCTCTTTTTAGCACCCGCGCACGGATTTGTGCGAAAACGCGTTTTAAGCATGCACATGCATCTTTTGGTAGACGCGGATGAAGTTTTCTGCAAAACCACAAGATGTGCATGCAAATGGTGCTTTTGGCAGAACGCGCACGTGGATTTCTACCAAACGACGTGCTAAGCATGCCGATGCTGCTCTTTTTAGCACCCGCGCACGCATTTGTGCGAAAACGCGTTTTAAGCATGCACATGCATCTTTTGGTAGACGCGGATGAAGTTTTCTGCAAAACCACAAGATGTGCATGCAAATGGTGCTTTTTGCAGAACGCGCACGTGGATTTCTACCAAACGACGTGCTAAGGATGCCGATGCTGCTCTTTTTAGCACCCGCGCACGGATTTGTGCGAAAACGCGTTTTAAGCATGCACATGCATCTTTTGGTAGACGCGGATGAAGTTTTCTGCAAAACCACAAGATGTGCATGCAAATGGTGCTTTTTGCAGAACGCGCACGTGGATTTCTACCAAACGACGTGCTAAGCATGCCGATGCTGCTCTTTTTAGCACCCGCGCACGGATTTGTGCGAAAACGCGTTTTAAGCATGCACATGCATCTTTTGGTAGACGCGGATGAAGTTTTCTGCAAAACCACAAGATGTGCATGCAAATGGTGCTTTTGGCAGAACGCGCACGTGGATTTCAACCAAACGACGTGCTAAGCATGCCGATGCTGCTCTTTTTAGCACCCGCGCACGCATTTGTGCGAAAACGCGTTTTAAGCATGCACATGCATCTTTTGGTAGACGCGGATGAAGTTTTCTGCAAAACCACAAGATGTGCATGCAAATGGTGCTTTTTGCAGAACGCGCACGTGGATTTCTACCAAACGACGTGCTAAGCATGCCGATGCTGCTCTTTTTAGCACCCGCGCACGGATTTGTGCGAAAACGCGTTTTAAGCATGCACATGCATCTTTTGGTAGACGCGGATGAAGTTTTCTGCAAAACCACAAGATGTGCATGCAAATGGTGCTTTTGGCAGAACGCGCACGTGGATGTCTATCAAACGACGTGCTAAGCATGCCGATGCTGCTCTTTTTAGCACCCGCGCACGCATTTGTGCGAAAACGCGTTTTAAGCATGCACATGCATCTTTTGGTAGACGCGGATGAAGTTTTCTGCAAAACCACAAGATGTGCATGCAAATGGTGCTTTTGGCAGAACGCGCACGTGGATTTCTACCAAACGACGTGCTAAGCATGCCGATGCTGCTCTTTTTAGCACCCGCGCACGCATTTGTGCGAAAACGCGTTTTAAGCATGCACATGCATCTTTTGGTAGACGCGGATGAAGTTTTCTGCAAAACCACAAGATGTGCATGCAAATGGTGCTTTTTGCAGAACGCGCACGTGGATTTCTACCAAACGACGTGCTAAGCATGCCGATGCTGCTCTATTTAGCACCCGCGCACGCATTTGTGCGAAAACGCGTTTTAAGCATGCATATGCATCTTTTGGTAGACGCGGATGAAGTTTTCTGCAAAACCACAAGATGTGCATGCAAATGGTGCTTTTGGCAGAACGCGCACGTGGATTTCTACCAAACGACGTGCTAAGCATGCCGATGCTGCTCTTTTTAGCACCCGCGCACGCATTTGTGCGAAAACGCGTTTTAAGCATGCACATGCATCTTTTGGTAGACGCGGATGAAGTTTTCTGCAAAACCACAAGATGTGCATGCAAATGGTGCTTTTTGCAGAACGCGCACGTAGATTTCTACCAAACGACGTGCTAAGCATGCCGATGCTGCTTTTTTTAGCACCCGCGCACGCATTTGTGCGAAAACGCGTTTTAAACATGCACATGCATCTTTTGGTAGACGCGGATGAAGTTTTCTGCAAAACCACAAGATGTGCATGCAAATGGTGCTTTTTGCAGAACGCGCACGTGGATTTCTACCAAACGACGTGCTAAGCATGCCGATGCTGCTCTTTTTAGCACCCGCGCAAGCATTTGTGCGAAAACGCGTTTTAAGCATGCACATGCATCTTTTGGTAGACGCGGATGAAGTTTTCTGCAAAACCACAAGATGTGCATGCAAATGGTGCTTTTGGCAGAACGCGCACGTGGATGTCTATCAAACGACGTGCTAAGCATGCCGATGCAGCTCTTTTTAGCACCCGCGCACGCATTTGTGCGAAAACGCGTTTTAAGCATGCACATGCATCTTTTGGTAGACGCGGATGAAGTTTTCTGCAAAACCACAAGATGTGCATGCAAATGGTGCTTTTGGCAGAACGCGCACGTGGATTTCTACCAAACGACGTGCTAAGCATGCCGATGCTGCTCTTTTTAGCACCCGCGCACGCATTTGTGCGAAAACGCGTTTTAAGCATGCACATGCATCTTTTGGTAGACGCGGATGAAGTTTTCTGCAAAACCACAAGATGTGCATGCAAATGGTGCTTTTTGCAGAACGCGCACGTGGATTTCTACCAAACGACGTGCTAAGCATGCCGATGCTGCTCTTTTTAGCACCCGCGCACGCATTTGTGCGAAAACGCGTTTTAAGCATGCATATGCATCTTTTGGTAGACGCGGATGAAGTTTTCTGCAAAACCACAAGATGTGCATGCAAATGGTGCTTTTGGCAGAACGCGCACGTGGATTTCTACCAAACGACGTGCTAAGCATGCCGATGCTGCTCTTTTTAGCACCCGCGCACGGATTTGTGCGAAAACGCGTTTTAAGCACGCACATGCATCTTTTGGTAGACGCGGATGAAGTTTTCTGCAAAACCACAAGATGTGCATGCAAATGGTGCTTTTGGCAGAACGCGCACGTGGATTTCTACCAAACGACGTGCTAAGCATGCCGATGCTGCTCTTTTTAGCACCCGCGCACGCATTTGTGCGAAAACGCGTTTTAAGCATGGACATGCATCTTTTGGTAGACGCGGATGAAGTTTTCTGCAAAACCACAAGATGTGCATGCAAATGGTGCTTTTGGCAGAATGCGCACGTGGATTTCTACCAAACGACGTGCTAAGCATGCCGATGCTGCTCTTTTTAGCACCCGCGCACGCATTTGTGCGAAAACGCGTTTTAAGCATGCACATGCATCTTTTGGTAGACGCGGATGAAGTTTTCTGCAAAACCACAAGATGTGCATGCAAATGGTGCTTTTTGCAGAACGCGCACGTAGATTTCTGCCAAACGACGTGCTAAGCATGCCGATGCTGCTTTTTTTAGCACCCGCGCACGCATTTGTGCGAAAACGCGTTTTAAACATGCACATGCATCTTTTGGTAGACGCGGATGAAGTTTTCTGCAAAACCACAAGATGTGCATGCAAATGGTGCTTTTTGCAGAACGCGCACGTGGATTTCTACCAAACGACGTGCTAAGCATGCCGATGCTGCTCTTTTTAGCACCCGCGCACGGATTTGTGCGAAAACGCGTTTTAAGCATGCACATGCATCTTTTGGTAGACGCGGATGAAGTTTTCTGCAAAACCACAAGATGTGCATGCAAATGGTGCTTTTGGCAGAACGCGCACGTGGATTTCTACCAAACGACGTGCTAAGCATGCCGATGCTGCTCTTTTTAGCACCCGCGCACGCATTTGTGCGAAAACGCGTTTTAAGCATGCACATGCATCTTTTGGTAGACGCGGATGAAGTTTTCTGCAAAACCACAAGATGTGCATGCAAATGGTTCTTTTTGCAGAACGCGCTCGTGGATTTCTACCAAACGACGTGCTAAGCATGCCGGTGCTGCTCTTTTTAGCACCCGCGCACGCATTTGTGCGAAAACGCGTTTTAAGCATGCACATGCATCTTTTGGTAGACGCGGATGAAGTTTTCTGCAAAACCACAAGATGTGCATGCAAATGGTGCTTTTTGCAGAACGCGCACGTGGATTTCTACCAAACGACGTGCTAAGCATGCCGATGCTGCTCTTTTTAGCACCCGCGCACGGATTTGTGCGAAAACGCGTTTTAAGCATGCACATGCATCTTTTGGTAGACGCGGATGAAGTTTTCTGCAAAACCACAAGATGTGCATGCAAATGGTGCTTTTTGCAGAACGCGCACGTAGATTTGTACCAAACGACGTGCTAAGCATGCCGATGCTGCTTTTTTTAGCACCCGCGCACGCATTTGTGCGAAAACGCGTTTTAAACATGCACATGCATCTTTAGGTAGACGCGGATGAAGTTTTCTGCAAAACCACAAGATGTGCATGCAAATGGTGCTTTTTGCAGAACGCGCACGTGGATTTCTACCAAACGACGTGCTAAGCATGCCGATGCTGCTCTTTTTAGCACCCGCGCACGGATTTGTGCGAAAACGCGTTTTAAGCATGCACATGCATCTTTTGGTAGACGCGGATGAAGTTTTCTGCAAAACCACAAGATGTGCATGCAAATGGTGCTTTTGGCAGAACGCGCACGTGGATTTCTACCAAACGACGTGCTAAGCATGCCGATGCTGCTCTTTTTAGCACCCGCGCACGCATTTGTGCGAAAACGCGTTTTAAGCATGCACATGCATCTTTTGGTAGACGCGGATGAAGTTTTCTGCAAAACCACAAGATGTGCATGCAAATGGTTCTTTTTGCAGAACGCGCTCGTGGATTTCTACCAAACGACGTGCTAAGCATGCCGGTGCTGCTCTTTTTAGCACCCGCGCACGCATTTGTGCGAAAACGCGTTTTAAGCATGCACATGCATCTTTTGGTAGACGCGGATGAAGTTTTCTGCAAAACCACAAGATGTGCATGCAAATGGTGCTTTTTGCAGAACGCGCACGTGGATTTCTACCAAACGACGTGCTAAGCATGCCGATGCTGCTCTTTTTAGCACCCGCGCACGGATTTGTGCGAAAACGCGTTTTAAGCATGCACATGCATCTTTTGGTAGACGCGGATGAAGTTTTCTGCAAAACCACAAGATGTGCATGCAAATGGTGCTTTTGGCAGAACGCGCACGTGGATTTCAACCAAACGACGTGCTAAGCATGCCGATGCTGCTCTTTTTAGCACCCGCGCACGCATTTGTGCGAAAACGCGTTTTAAGCATGCACATGCATCTTTTGGTAGACGCGGATGAAGTTTTCTGCAAAACCACAAGATGTGCATGCAAATGGTGCTTTTTGCAGAACGCGCACGTGGATTTCTACCAAACGACGTGCTAAGCATGCCGATGCTGCTCTTTTTAGCACCCGCGCACGGATTTGTGCGAAAACGCGTTTTAAGCATGCACATGCATCTTTTGGTAGACGCGGATGAAGTTTTCTGCAAAACCACAAGATGTGCATGCAAATGGTGCTTTTGGCAGAACGCGCACGTGGATGTCTATCAAACGACGTGCTAAGCATGCCGATGCTGCTCTTTTTAGCACCCGCGCACGCATTTGTGCGAAAACGCGTTTTAAGCATGCACATGCATCTTTTGGTAGACGCGGATGAAGTTTTCTGCAAAACCACAAGATGTGCATGCAAATGGTGCTTTTGGCAGAACGCGCACGTGGATTTCTACCAAACGACGTGCTAAGCTTGCCGATGCTGCTCTTTTTAGCACCCGCGCACGCATTTGTGCGAAAACGCGTTTTAAGCATGCACATGCATCTTTTGGTAGACGCGGATGAAGTTTTCTGCAAAACCACAAGATGTGCATGCAAATGGTGCTTTTTGCAGAACGCGCACGTGGATTTCTACCAAACGACGTGCTAAGCATGCCGATGCTGCTCTTTTTAGCACCCGCGCACGCATTTGTGCGAAAACGCGTTTTAAGCATGCATATGCATCTTTTGGTAGACGCGGATGAAGTTTTCTGCAAAACCACAAGATGTGCATGCAAATGGTGCTTTTGGCAGAACGCGCACGTGGATTTCTACCAAACGACGTGCTAAGCATGCCGATGCTGCTCTTTTTAGCACCCGCGCACGGATTTGTGCGAAAACGCGTTTTAAGCACGCACATGCATCTTTTGGTAGACGCGGATGAAGTTTTCTGCAAAACCACAATATGTGCATGCAAATGGTGCTTTTGGCAGAACGCGCACGTGGATTTCTACCAAACGACGTGCTAAGCATGCCGATGCTGCTCTTTTTAGCACCCGCGCACGCATTTGTGCGAAAACGCGTTTTAAGCATGCATATGCATCTTTTGGTAGACGCGGATGAAGTTTTCTGCAAAACCACAAGATGTGCATGCAAATGGTGCTTTTGGCAGAACGCGCACGTGGATTTCTACCAAACGACGTGCTAAGCATGCCGATGCTGCTCTTTTTAGCACCCGCGCACGGATTTGTGCGAAAACGCGTTTTAAGCACGCACATGCATCTTTTGGTAGACGCGGATGAAGTTTTCTGCAAAACCACAAGATGTGCATGCAAATGGTGCTTTTGGCAGAACGCGCACGTGGATTTCTACCAAACGACGTGCTAAGCATGCCGGTGCTGCTCTTTTTAGCACCCGCGCACGCATTTGTGCGAAAACGCGTTTTAAGCATGCACATGCATCTTTTGGTAGACGCGGATGAAGTTTTCTGCAAAACCACAAGATGTGCATGCAAATGGTGCTTTTTGCAGAACGCGCACGTGGATTTCTACCAAACGACGTGCTAAGCATGCCGATGCTGCTCTTTTTAGCACCCGCGCACGGATTTGTGCGAAAACGCGTTTTAAGCATGCACATGCATCTTTTGGTAGACGCGGATGAAGTTTTCTGCAAAACCACAAGATGTGCATGCAAATGGTGCTTTTGGCAGAACGCGCACGTGGATTTCTACCAAACGACGTGCTAAGCATGCCGATGCTGCTCTTTTTAGCACCCGCGCACGCATTTGTGCGAAAACGCGTTTTAAGCATGCACATGCATCTTTTGGTAGACGCGGATGAAGTTTTCTGCAAAACCACAAGATGTGCATGCAAATGGTGCATTTTGCAGAACGCGCTCGTGGATTTCTACCAAACGACGTGCTAAGCATGCCGATGCTGCTCTTTTTAGCACCCGCGCACGCATTTGTGCGAAAACGCGTTTTAAGCATGCACATGCATCTTTTGGTAGACGCGGATGAAGTTTTCTGCAAAACCACAAGATGTGCATGCAAATGGTGCTTTTTGCAGAACGCGCACGTGGATTTCTACCAAACGACGTGCTAAGCATGCCGATGCTGCTCTTTTTAGCACCCGCGCACGGATTTGTGCGAAAACGCGTTTTAAGCATGCACATGCATCTTTTGGTAGACGCGGATGAAGTTTTCTGCAAAACCACAAGATATGCATGCAAATGGTGCTTTTGGCAGAACGCGCACGTGGATTTCAACCAAACGACGTGCTAAGCATGCCGATGCTGCTCTTTTTAGCACCCGCGCACGCATTTGTGCGAAAACGCGTTTTAAGCATGCACATGCATCTTTTGGTAGACGCGGATGAAGTTTTCTGCAAAACCACAAGATGTGCATGCAAATGGTGCTTTTTGCAGAACGCGCACGTGGATTTCTACCAAACGACGTGCTAAGCATGCCGATGCTGCTCTTTTTAGCACCCGCGCACGGATTTGTGCGAAAACGCGTTTTAAGCATGCACATGCATCTTTTGGTAGACGCGGATGAAGTTTTCTGCAAAACCACAAGATGTGCATGCAAATGGTGCTTTTGGCAGAACGCGCACGTGGATGTCTATCAAACGACGTGCTAAGCATGCCGATGCTGCTCTTTTTAGCACCCGCGCACGCATTTGTGCGAAAACGCGTTTTAAGCATGCACATGCATCTTTTGGTAGACGCGGATGAAGTTTTCTGCAAAACCACAAGATGTGCATGCAAATGGTGCTTTTTGCAGAACGCGCTCGTGGATTTCTACCAAACGACGTGCAAAGCATGCCAATGCTGCTCTTTTTAGCACCCGCGCACGCATTTGTGCGAAAACGCGTTTTAAGCATGCACATGCATCTTTTGGTAGACGCGGATGAAGTTTTCTGCAAAACCACAAGATGTGCATGCAAATGGTGCTTTTTGCAGAACGCGCACGTGGATTTCTACCAAACGACGTGCTAAGCATGCCAATGCTGCTCTTTTTAGCACCCGCGCACGGATTTGTGCGAAAACGCGTTTTAAGCATGCACATGCATCTTTTGGTAGACGCGGATGAAGTTTTCTGCAAAACCACAAGATGTGCATGCAAATGGTGCTTTTGGCAGAACGCGCACGTGGATTTCTACCAAACGACGTGCTAAGCATGCCGATGCTGCTCTTTTTAGCACCCGCGCACGCATTTGTGCGAAAACGCGTTTTAAGCATGCACATGCATCTTTTGGTAGACGCGGATGAAGTTTTCTGCAAAACCACAAGATGTGCATGCAAATGGTGCTTTTTGCAGAACGCGCTCGTGGATTTCTACCAAACGACGTGCTAAGCATGCCGATGCTGTTCTTTTTAGCACCCGCGCACGCATTTGTGCGAAAACGCGTTTTAAGCATGCACATGCATCTTTTGGTAGACGCGGATGAAGTTTTCTGCAAAACCACAAGATGTGCATGCAAATGGTGCTTTTTGCAGAACGCGCACGTGGATTTCTACCAAACGACGTGCTAAGCATGCCGATGCTGCTCTTTTTAGCACCCGCGCACGGATTTGTGCGAAAACGCGTTTTAAGCATGCACATGCATCTTTTGGTAGACGCGGATGAAGTTTTCTGCAAAACCACAAGATGTGCATGCAAATGGTGCTTTTTGCAGAACGCGCACGTGGATTTCTACCAAACGACGTGCTAAGCATGCCGATGCTGCTCTTTTTAGCACCCGCGCACGGATTTGTGCGAAAACGCGTTTTAAGCATGCACATGCATCTTTTGGTAGACGCGGATGAAGTTTTCTGCAAAACCACAAGATGTGCATGCAAATGGTGCTTTTGGCAGAACGCGCACGTGGATTTCAACCAAACGACGTGCTAAGCATGCCGATGCTGCTCTTTTTAGCACCCGCGCACGCATTTGTGCGAAAACGCGTTTTAAGCATGCACATACATCTTTTGGTAGACGCGGATGAAGTTTTCTGCAAAACCACAAGATGTGCATGCAAATGGTGCTTTTTGCAGAACGCGCACGTGGATTTCTACCAAACGACGTGCTAAGCATGCCGATGCTGCTCTTTTTAGCACCCGCGCACGGATTTGTGCGAAAACGCGTTTTAAGCATGCACATGCATCTTTTGGTAGACGCGGATGAAGTTTTCTGCAAAACCACAAGATGTGCATGCAAATGGTGCTTTTGGCAGAACGCGCACGTGGATGTCTATCAAACGACGTGCTAAGCATGCCGATGCTGCTCTTTTTAGCACCCGCGCACGCATTTGTGCGAAAACGCGTTTTAAGCATGCACATGCATCTTTTGGTAGACGCGGATGAAGTTTTCTGCAAAACCACAAGATGTGCATGCAAATGGTGCTTTTTGCAGAACGCGCTCGTGGATTTCTACCAAACGACGTGCAAAGCATGCCGATGCTGCTCTTTTTAGCACCCGCGCACGCATTTGTGCGAAAACGCGTTTTAAGCATGCACATGCACCTTTTGGTAGACGCGGATGAAGTTTTCTGCAAAACCACAAGATGTGCATGCAAATGGTGCTTTTTGCAGAACGCGCACGTGGATTTCTACCAAACGACGTGCTAAGCATGCCGATGCTGCTCTTTTTAGCACCCCCGCACGGATTTGTGCGAAAACGCGTTTTAAGCATGCACATGCATCTTTTGGTAGACGCGGATGAAGTTTTCTGCAAAACCACAAGATGTGCATGCAAATGGTGCTTTTTGCAGAACGCGCACGTGGATTTCTACCAAACGACGTGCTAAGCATGCCGATGCTGCTCTTTTTAGCACCCGCGCACGGATTTGTGCGAAAACGCGTTTTAAGCATGCACATGCATCTTTTGGTAGACGCGGATGAAGTTTTCTGCAAAACCACAACATGTGCATGCAAATGGTGCTTTTGGCAGAACGCGCACGTGGATTTCTACCAAACGACGTGCTAAGCATGCCGATGCTGCTCTTTTTAGCACCCCCGCACGGATTTGTGCGAAAACGCGTTTTAAGCATGCACATGCATCTTTTGATAGACGCGGATGAAGTTTTCTGCAAAACCACAAGATGTGCATGCAAATGGTGCTTTTTGCAGAACGCGCACGTGGATTTCTACCAAACGACGTGCTAAGCATGCCGATGCTGCTCTTTTTAGCACCCGCGCACGGATTTGTGCGAAAACGCGTTTTAAGCATGCACATGCATCTTTTGGTAGACGCGGATGAAGTTTTCTGCAAAACCACAACATGTGCATGCAAATGGTGCTTTTGGCAGAACGCGCACGTGGATTTCTACCAAACGACGTGCTAAGCATGCCGATGCTGCTCTTTTTAGCACCCGCGCACGCATTTGTGCGAAAACGCGTTTTAAGCATGCACATGCATCTTTTGGTAGACGCGGATGAAGTTTTCTGCAAAACCACAAGATGTGCATGCAAATGGTGCTTTTTCCAGAACGCGCACGTGGATTTCTACCAAACGACGTGCTAAGCATGCCGATGCTGCTCTTTTTAGCACCCGCGCACGCACTTGTGCGAAAACGCGTTTTAAGCATGCACATGCATCTTTTGGTAGACGCGGATGAAGTTTTCTGCAAAACCACAAGATGTGCATGCAAATGGTGCTTTTTGCAGAACGCGCACGTGGATTTCTACCAAACGACGTGCTAAGCTTGCCGATGCTGCTCTTTTTAGCACCCGCGCACGGATTTGTGCGAAAACGCGTTTTAAGCATGCACATGCATCTTTTGGTAGACGCGGATGAAGTTTTCTGCAAAACCACAAGATGTGCATGCAAATGGTGCTTTTGGCAGAACGCGCACGTGGATTTCTACCAAACGACGTGCTAAGCATGCCGATGCTGCTCTTTTTAGCACCCGCGCACGGATTTGTGCGAAAACGCGTTTTAAGCATGCACATGCATCTTTTGGTAGACGCGGATGAAGTTTTCTGCAAAACCACAAGATGTGCATGCAAATGGTGCTTTTGGCAGAATGCGCACGTGGATTTCTACCAAACGACGTGCTAAGCATGCCGATGCTGCTTTTTTTAGCACCCGCGCACGCATTTGTGCGAAAACGCGTTTTAAACATGCACATGCATCTTTTGGTAGACGCGGATGAAGTTTTCTGCAAAACCACAAGATGTGCATGCAAATGGTGCTTTTTGCAGAACGCGCACGTGGATTTCTACCAAACGACGTGCTAAGCATGCCGATGCTGCTCTTTTTAGCACCCGCGCACGGATTTGTGCGAAAACGCGTTTTAAGCATGCACATGCATCTTTTGGTAGACGCGGATGAAGTTTTCTGCAAAACCACAAGATGTGCATGCAAATGGTGCTTTTGGCAGAACGCGCACGTGGATTTCTACCAAACGACGTGCTAAGCATGCCGATGGTGCTCTTTTTAGCACCCGCGCACGCATTTGTGCGAAAACGCGTTTTAAGCATGCACATGCATCTTTTGGTAGACGCGGATGAAGTTTTCTGCAAAACCACAAGATGTGCATGCAAATGGTGCTTTTGGCAGAACGCGCACGTGGATGTCTATCAAACGACGTGCTAAGCATGCCGATGCTGCTCTTTTTAGCACCCGCGCACGCATTTGTGCGAAAACGCGTTTTAAGCATGCACATGCATCTTTTGGTAGACGCGGATGAAGTTTTCTGCAAAACCACAAGATGTGCATGCAAATGGTGCTTTTTGCAGAACGCGCTCGTGGATTTCTACCAAACGACGTGCAAAGCATGCCGATGCTGCTCTTTTTAGCACCCGCGCACGCATTTGTGCGAAAACGCGTTTTAAGCATGCACATGCATCTTTTGGTAGACGCGGATGAAGTTTTCTGCAAAACCACAAGATGTGCATGCAAATGGTGCTTTTTGCAGAACGCGCACGTGGATTTCTACCAAACGACGTGCTAAGCATGCCAATGCTGCTCTTTTTAGCACCCGCGCACGGATTTGTGCGAAAACGCGTTTTAAGCATGCACATGCATCTTTTGGTAGACGCGGATGAAGTTTTCTGCAAAACCACAAGATGTGCATGCAAATGGTGCTTTTGGCAGAACGCGCACGTGGATTTCTACCAAACGACGTGCTAAGCATGCCGATGCTGCTCTTTTTAGCACCCGCGCACGGATTTGTGCGAAAACGCGTTTTAAGCATGCACATGCATCTTTTGGTAGACGCGGATGAAGTTTTCTGCAAAACCACAAGATGTGCATGCAAATGGTGCTTTTGGCAGAACGCGCACGTGGATTTCTACCAAACGACGTGCTAAGCATGCCGATGCTGCTCTTTTTAGCACCCGCGCACGCATTTGTGCGAAAACGCGTTTTAAGCATGCACATGCATCTTTTGGTAGACGCGGATGAAGTTTTCTGCAAAACCACAAGATGTGCATGCAAATGGTGCTTTTGGCAGAACGCGCACGTGGATGTCTATCAAACGACGTGCTAAGCATGCCGATGCTGCTCTTTTTAGCACCCGCGCACGCATTTGTGCGAAAACGCGTTTTAAGCATGCACATGCATCTTTTGGTAGACGCGGATGAAGTTTTCTGCAAAACCACAAGATGTGCATGCAAATGGTGCTTTTTGCAGAACGCGCACGTAGATTTCTACCAAACGACGTGCTAAGCATGCCGATGCTGCTCTTTTTAGCACCCGCGCACGGATTTGTGCGAAAACGCGTTTTAAGCATGCACATGCATCTTTTGGTAGACGCGGATGAAGTTTTCTGCAAAACCACAAGATGTGCATGCAAATGGTGCTTTTGGCAGAACGCGCACGTGGATTTCAACCAAACGACGTGCTAAGCATGCCGATGCTGCTCTTTTTAGCACCCGCGCACGCATTTGTGCGAAAACGCGTTTTAAGCATGCACATGCATCTTTTGGTAGACGCGGATGAAGTTTTCTGCAAAACCACAAGATGTGCATGCAAATGGTGCTTTTTGCAGAACGCGCTCGTGGATTTCTACCAAACGACGTGCAAAGCATGCCGATGCTGCTCTTTTTAGCACCCGCGCACGCATTTGTGCGAAAACGCGTTTTAAGCATGCACATGCACCTTTTGGTAGACGCGGATGAAGTTTTCTGCAAAACCACAAGATGTGCATGCAAATGGTGCTTTTTGCAGAACGCGCACGTGGATTTCTACCAAACGACGTGCTAAGCATGCCGATGCTGCTCTTTTTAGCACCCCCGCACGGATTTGTGCGAAAACGCGTTTTAAGCATGCACATGCATCTTTTGGTAGACGCGGATGAAGTTTTCTGCAAAACCACAAGATGTGCATGCAAATGGTGCTTTTTGCAGAACGCGCACGTGGATTTCTACCAAACGACGTGCTAAGCATGCCGATGCTGCTCTTTTTAGCACCCGCGCACGGATTTGTGCGAAAACGCGTTTTAAGCATGCACATGCATCTTTTGGTAGACGCGGATGAAGTTTTCTGCAAAACCACAACATGTGCATGCAAATGGTGCTTTTGGCAGAACGCGCACGTGGATTTCTACCAAACGACGTGCTAAGCATGCCGATGCTGCTCTTTTTAGCACCCCCGCACGGATTTGTGCGAAAACGCGTTTTAAGCATGCACATGCATCTTTTGATAGACGCGGATGAAGTTTTCTGCAAAACCACAAGATGTGCATGCAAATGGTGCTTTTTGCAGAACGCGCACGTGGATTTCTACCAAACGACGTGCTAAGCATGCCGATGCTGCTCTTTTTAGCACCCGCGCACGGATTTGTGCGAAAACGCGTTTTAAGCATGCACATGGATCTTTTGGTAGACGCGGATGAAGTTTTCTGCAAAACCACAACATGTGCATGCAAATGGTGCTTTTGGCAGAACGCGCACGTGGATTTCTACCAAACGACGTGCTAAGCATGCCGATGCTGCTCTTTTTAGCACCCGCGCACGCATTTGTGCGAAAACGCGTTTTAAGCATGCACATGCATCTTTTGGTAGACGCGGATGAAGTTTTCTGCAAAACCACAAGATGTGCATGCAAATGGTGCTTTTTCCAGAACGCGCACGTGGATTTCTACCAAACGACGTGCTAAGCATGCCGATGCTGCTCTTTTTAGCACCCGCGCACGCACTTGTGCGAAAACGCGTTTTAAGCATGCACATGCATCTTTTGGTAGACGCGGATGAAGTTTTCTGCAAAACCACAAGATGTGCATGCAAATGGTGCTTTTTGCAGAACGCGCACGTGGATTTCTACCAAACGACGTGCTAAGCTTGCCGATGCTGCTCTTTTTAGCACCCGCGCACGGATTTGTGCGAAAACGCGTTTTAAGCATGCACATGCATCTTTTGGTAGACGCGGATGAAGTTTTCTGCAAAACCACAAGATGTGCATGCAAATGGTGCTTTTGGCAGAACGCGCACGTGGATTTCTACCAAACGACGTGCTAAGCATGCCGATGCTGCTCTTTTTAGCACCCGCGCACGGATTTGTGCGAAAACGCGTTTTAAGCATGCACATGCATCTTTTGGTAGACGCGGATGAAGTTTTCTGCAAAACCACAAGATGTGCATGCAAATGGTGCTTTTGGCAGAATGCGCACGTGGATTTCTACCAAACGACGTGCTAAGCATGCCGATGCTGCTTTTTTTAGCACCCGCGCACGCATTTGTGCGAAAACGCGTTTTAAACATGCACATGCATCTTTTGGTAGACGCGGATGAAGTTTTCTGCAAAACCACAAGATGTGCATGCAAATGGTGCTTTTTGCAGAACGAGCACGTGGATTTCTACCAAACGACGTGCTAAGCATGCCGATGCTGCTCTTTTTAGCACCCGCGCACGGATTTGTGCGAAAACGCGTTTTAAGCATGCACATGCATCTTTTGGTAGACGCGGATGAAGTTTTCTGCAAAACCACAAGATGTGCATGCAAATGGTGCTTTTGGCAGAACGCGCACGTGGATTTCTACCAAACGACGTGCTAAGCATGCCGATGGTGCTCTTTTTAGCACCCGCGCACGCATTTGTGCGAAAACGCGTTTTAAGCATGCACATGCATCTTTTGGTAGACGCGGATGAAGTTTTCTGCAAAACCACAAGATGTGCATGCAAATGGTGCTTTTGGCAGAACGCGCACGTGGATGTCTATCAAACGACGTGCTAAGCATGCCGATGCTGCTCTTTTTAGCACCCGCGCACGCATTTGTGCGAAAACGCGTTTTAAGCATGCACATGCATCTTTTGGTAGACGCGGATGAAGTTTTCTGCAAAACCACAAGATGTGCATGCAAATGGTGCTTTTTGCAGAACGCGCTCGTGGATTTCTACCAAACGACGTGCAAAGCATGCCGATGCTGCTCTTTTTAGCACCCGCGCACGCATTTGTGCGAAAACGCGTTTTAAGCATGCACATGCATCTTTTGGTAGACGCGGATGAAGTTTTCTGCAAAACCACAAGATGTGCATGCAAATGGTGCTTTTTGCAGAACGCGCACGTGGATTTCTACCAAACGACGTGCTAAGCATGCCAATGCTGCTCTTTTTAGCACCCGCGCACGGATTTGTGCGAAAACGCGTTTTAAGCATGCACATGCATCTTTTGGTAGACGCGGATGAAGTTTTCTGCAAAACCACAAGATGTGCATGCAAATGGTGCTTTTGGCAGAACGCGCACGTGGATTTCTACCAAACGACGTGCTAAGCATGCCGATGCTGCTCTTTTTAGCACCCGCGCACGGATTTGTGCGAAAACGCGTTTTAAGCATGCACATGCATCTTTTGGTAGACGCGGATGAAGTTTTCTGCAAAACCACAAGATGTGCATGCAAATGGTGCTTTTGGCAGAACGCGCACGTGGATGTCTATCAAACGACGTGCTAAGCATGCCGATGCTGCTCTTTTTAGCACCCGCGCACGCATTTGTGCGAAAACGCGTTTTAAGCATGCACATGCATCTTTTGGTAGACGCGGATGAAGTTTTCTGCAAAACCACAAGATGTGCATGCAAATGGTGCTTTTTGCAGAACGCGCACGTGGATTTCTACCAAACGACGTGCTAAGCATGCCAATGCTGCTCTTTTTAGCACCCGCGCACGGATTTGTGCGAAAACGCGTTTTAAGCATGCACATGCATCTTTTGGTAGACGCGGATGAAGTTTTCTGCAAAACCACAAGATGTGCATGCAAATGGTGCTTTTGGCAGAACGCGCACGTGGATTTCTACCAAACGACGTGCTAAGCATGCCGATGCTGCTCTTTTTAGCACCCGCGCACGGATTTGTGCGAAAACGCGTTTTAAGCATGCACATGCATCTTTTGGTAGACGCGGATGAAGTTTTCTGCAAAACCACAAGATGTGCATGCAAATGGTGCTTTTGGCAGAACGCGCACGTGGATGTCTATCAAACGACGTGCTAAGCATGCCGATGCTGCTCTTTTTAGCACCCGCGCACGCATTTGTGCGAAAACGCGTTTTAAGCATGCACATGCATCTTTTGGTAGACGCGGATGAAGTTTTCTGCAAAACCACAAGATGTGCATGCAAATGGTGCTTTTTGCAGAACGCGCACGTAGATTTCTACCAAACGACGTGCTAAGCATGCCGATGCTGCTCTTTTTAGCACCCGCGCACGGATTTGTGCGAAAACGCGTTTTAAGCATGCACATGCATCTTTTGGTAGACGCGGATGAAGTTTTCTGCAAAACCACAAGATGTGCATGCAAATGGTGCTTTTGGCAGAACGCGCACGTGGATTTCAACCAAACGACGTGCTAAGCATGCCGATGCTGCTCTTTTTAGCACCCGCGCACGCATTTGTGCGAAAACGCGTTTTAAGCATGCACATGCATCTTTTGGTAGACGCGGATGAAGTTTTCTGCAAAACCACAAGATGTGCATGCAAATGGTGCTTTTTGCAGAACGCGCACGTGGATTTCTACCAAACGACGTGCTAAGCATGCCGATGCTGCTCTTTTTAGCACCCGCGCACGGATTTGTGCGAAAACGCGTTTTAAGCATGCACATGCATCTTTTGGTAGACGCGGATGAAGTTTTCTGCAAAACCACAAGATGTGCATGCAAATGGTGCTTTTGGCAGAACGCGCACGTGGATGTCTATCAAACGACGTGCTAAGCATGCCGATGCTGCTCTTTTTAGCACCCGCGCACGCATTTGTGCGAAAACGCGTTTTAAGCATGCACATGCATCTTTTGGTAGACGCGGATGAAGTTTTCTGCAAAACCACAAGATGTGCATGCAAATGGTGCTTTTGGCAGAACGCGCACGTGGATTTCTACCAAACGACGTGCTAAGCATGCCGATGCTGCTCTTTTTAGCACCCGCGCACGCATTTGTGCGAAAACGCGTTTTAAGCATGCACATGCATCTTTTGGTAGACGCGGATGAAGTTTTCTGCAAAACCACAAGATGTGCATGCAAATGGTGCTTTTTGCAGAACGCGCACGTGGATTTCTACCAAACGACGTGCTAAGCATGCCGATGCTGCTCTTTTTAGCACCCGCGCACGCATTTGTGCGAAAACGCGTTTTAAGCATGCATATGCATCTTTTGGTAGACGCGGATGAAGTTTTCTGCAAAACCACAAGATGTGCATGCAAATGGTGCTTTTGGCAGAACGCGCACGTGGATTTCTACCAAACGACGTGTTAAGCATGGCGATGCTGCTCTTTTTAGCACCCGCGCACGGATTTGTGCGAAAACGCGTTTTAAGCACGCACATGCATCTTTTGGTAGACGCGGATGAAGTTTTCTGCAAAACCACAAGATGTGCATGCAAATGGTGCTTTTGGCAGAACGCGCACGTGGATTTCTACCAAACGACGTGCTAAGCATGCCGATGCTGCTCTTTTTAGCACCCGCGCACGCATTTGTGCGAAAACGCGTTTTAAGCATGGACATGCATCTTTTGGTAGACGCGGATGAAGTTTTCTGCAAAACCACAAGATGTGCATGCAAATGGTGCTTTTGGCAGAATGCGCACGTGGATTTCTACCAAACGACGTGCTAAGCATGCCGATGCTGCTCTTTTTAGCACCCGCGCACGCATTTGTGCGAAAACGCGTTTTAAGCATGCACATGCATCTTTTGGTAGACGCGGATGAAGTTTTCTGCAAAACCACAAGATGTGCATGCAAATGGTGCTTTTTGCAGAACGCGCACGTGGATTTCTACCAAACGACGTGCTAAGCATGCCGATGCTGCTCTTTTTAGCACCCGCGCACGCATTTGTGCGAAAACGCGTTTTAAGCATGCACATGCATCTTTTGGTAGACGCGGATGAAGTTTTCTGCAAAACCACAAGATGTGCATGCAAATGGTGCTTTTTGCAGAACGCGCACGTGGATTTCTACCAAACGACGTGCTAAGCATGCCGATGCTGCTCTTTGTAGCACCCGCGCACGCATTTGTGCGAAAACGCGTTTTAAGCATGCACATGCATCTTTTGGTAGACGCGGATGAAGTTTTCTGCAAAACCACAAGATGTGCATGCAAATGGTGCTTTTTGCAGAACGCGCACGTGGATTTCTACCAAACGATGTGCTAAGCATGCCGATGCTGCTCTTTTTAGCACCCGCGCACGCATTTGTGCGAAAACGCGTTTTAAGCATGCACATGCATCTTTTGGTAGACGCGGATGAAGTTTTCTGCAAAACCACAAGATGTGCATGCAAATGGTGCTTTTTGCAGAACGCGCTCGTGGATTTCTACCAAACGACGTGCTAAGCATGCCGATGCTGCTCTTTTTAGCACCCGCGCACGCATTTGTGCGAAAACGCGTTTTAAGCATGCACATGCATCTTTTGGTAGACGCGGATGAAGTTTTCTGCAAAACCACAAGATGTGCATGCAAATGGTGCTTTTTGCAGAACGCGCACGTGGATTTCTACCAAACGACGTGCTAAGCATGCCGATGCTGCTCTTTTTAGCACCCGCGCACGGATTTGTGCGAAAACGCGTTTTAAGCATGCACATGCATCTTTTGGTAGACGCGGATGAAGTTTTCTGCAAAACCACAAGATGTGCATGCAAATGGTGCTTTTGGCAGAACGCGCACGTGGATTTCTACCAAACGACGTGCTAAGCATGCCGATGCTGCTCTTTTTAGCACCCGCGCACGCATTTGTGCAAAAACGCGTTTTAAGCATGCACATGCATCTTTTGGTAGACGCGGATGAAGTTTTCTGCAAAACCACAAGATGTGCATGCAAATGGTGCTTTTTGCAGAACGCGCACGTGGATTTCTACCAAACGACGTGCTAAGGATGCCGATGCTGCTCTTTTTAGCACCCGCGCACGGATTTGTGCGAAAACGCGTTTTAAGCATGCACATGCATCTTTTGGTAGACGCGGATGAAGTTTTCTGCAAAACCACAACATGTGCATGCAAATGGTGCTTTTGGCAGAACGCGCACGTGGATTTCTACCAAACGACGTGCTAAGCATGCCGATGCTGCTCTTTTTAGCACCCCCGCACGGATTTGTGCGAAAACGCGTTTTAAGCATGCACATGCATCTTTTGATAGACGCGGATGAAGTTTTCTGCAAAACCACAAGATGTGCATGCAAATGGTGCTTTTTGCAGAACGCGCACGTGGATTTCTACCAAACGACGTGCTAAGCATGCCGATGCTGCTCTTTTTAGCACCCGCGCACGGATTTGTGCGAAAACGCGTTTTAAGCATGCACATGCATCTTTTGGTAGACGCGGATGAAGTTTTCTGCAAAACCACAACATGTGCATGCAAATGGTGCTTTTGGCAGAACGCGCACGTGGATTTCTACCAAACGACGTGCTAAGCATGCCGATGCTGCTCTTTTTAGCACCCGCGCACGCATTTGTGCGAAAACGCGTTTTAAGCATGCACATGCATCTTTTGGTAGACGCGGATGAAGTTTTCTGCAAAACCACAAGATGTGCATGCAAATGGTGCTTTTTCCAGAACGCGCACGTGGATTTCTACCAAACGACGTGCTAAGCATGCCGATGCTGCTCTTTTTAGCACCCGCGCACGCACTTGTGCGAAAACGCGTTTTAAGCATGCACATGCATCTTTTGGTAGACGCGGATGAAGTTTTCTGCAAAACCACAAGATGTGCATGCAAATGGTGCTTTTTGCAGAACGCGCACGTGGATTTCTACCAAACGACGTGCTAAGCTTGCCGATGCTGCTCTTTTTAGCACCCGCGCACGGATTTGTGCGAAAACGCGTTTTAAGCATGCACATGCATCTTTTGGTAGACGCGGATGAAGTTTTCTGCAAAACCACAAGATGTGCATGCAAATGGTGCTTTTGGCAGAACGCGCACGTGTATTTCTACCAAACGACGTGCTAAGCATGCCGATGCTGCTCTTTTTAGCACCCGCGCACGGATTTGTGCGAAAACGCGTTTTAAGCATGCACATGCATCTTTTGGTAGACGCGGATGAAGTTTTCTGCAAAACCACAAGATGTGCATGCAAATGGTGCTTTTGGCAGAATGCGCACGTGGATTTCTACCAAACGACGTGCTAAGCATGCCGATGCTGCTTTTTTTAGCACCCGCGCACGCATTTGTGCGAAAACGCGTTTTAAACATGCACATGCATCTTTTGGTAGACGCGGATGAAGTTTTCTGCAAAACCACAAGATGTGCATGCAAATGGTGCTTTTTGCAGAACGCGCACGTGGATTTCTACCAAACGACGTGCTAAGCATGCCGATGCTGCTCTTTTTAGCACCCGCGCACGGATTTGTGCGAAAACGCGTTTTAAGCATGCACATGCATCTTTTGGTAGACGCGGATGAAGTTTTCTGCAAAACCACAAGATGTGCATGCAAATGGTGCTTTTGGCAGAACGCGCACGTGGATTTCTACCAAACGACGTGCTAAGCATGCCGATGGTGCTCTTTTTAGCACCCGCGCACGCATTTGTGCGAAAACGCGTTTTAAGCATGCACATGCATCTTTTGGTAGACGCGGATGAAGTTTTCTGCAAAACCACAAGATGTGCATGCAAATGGTGCTTTTGGCAGAACGCGCACGTGGATGTCTATCAAACGACGTGCTAAGCATGCCGATGCTGCTCTTTTTAGCACCCGCGCACGCATTTGTGCGAAAACGCGTTTTAAGCATGCACATGCATCTTTTGGTAGACGCGGATGAAGTTTTCTGCAAAACCACAAGATGTGCATGCAAATGGTGCTTTTTGCAGAACGCGCTCGTGGATTTCTACCAAACGACGTGCAAAGCATGCCGATGCTGCTCTTTTTAGCACCCGCGCACGCATTTGTGCGAAAACGCGTTTTAAGCATGCACATGCATCTTTTGGTAGACGCGGATGAAGTTTTCTGCAAAACCACAAGATGTGCATGCAAATGGTGCTTTTTGCAGAACGCGCACGTGGATTTCTACCAAACGACGTGCTAAGCATGCCAATGCTGCTCTTTTTAGCACCCGCGCACGGATTTGTGCGAAAACGCGTTTTAAGCATGCACATGCATCTTTTGGTAGACGCGGATGAAGTTTTCTGCAAAACCACAAGATGTGCATGCAAATGGTGCTTTTGGCAGAACGCGCACGTGGATTTCTACCAAACGACGTGCTAAGCATGCCGATGCTGCTCTTTTTAGCACCCGCGCACGCATTTGTGCGAAAACGCGTTTTAAGCATGCACATGCATCTTTTGGTAGACGCGGATGAAGTTTTCTGCAAAACCACAAGATGTGCATGCAAATGGTGCTTTTTGAACGCGCACGTGGATTTCTACCAAACGACGTGCTAAGCATGCCGATGCTGCTCTTTTTAGCACCCGCGCACGGATTTGTGCGAAAACGCGTTTTAAGCATGCACATGCATCTTTTGGTAGACGCGGATGAAGTTTTCTGCAAAACCACAAGATGTGCATGCAAATGGTGCTTTTTGCAGAACGCGCACGTGGATTTCTACCAAACGACGTGCTAAGCATGCCGATGCTGCTCTTTTTAGCACCCGCGCACGGATTTGTGCGAAAACGCGTTTTAAGCATGCACATGCATCTTCTGGTAGACGCGGATGAAGTTTTCTGCAAAACCACAAGATGTGCATGCAAATGGTGCTTTTGGCAGAACGCGCACGTGGATTTCTACCAAACGACGTGCTAAGCATGCCGATGCTGCTCTTTTTAGCACCCGCGCACGCATTTGTGCGAAAACGCGTTTTAAGCATGCACATGCATCTTTTGGTAGACGCGGATGAAGTTTTCTGCAAAACCACAAGATGTGCATGCAAATGGTGCTTTTTGCAGAACGCGCACGTGGATTTCTACCAAACGACGTGCTAAGCATGCCGATGCTGCTCTTTTTAGCACCCGCGCACGCATTTGTGCGAAAACGCGTTTTAAGCATGCACATGCATCTTTTGGTAGACGCGGATGAAGTTTTCTGCAAAACCACAAGATGTGCATGCAAATGGTGCTTTTTGCAGAACGCGCACGTGGATTTCTACCAAACGACGTGCTAAGCTTGCCGATGCTGCTCTTTTTAGCACCCGCGCACGGATTTGTGCGAAAACGCGTTTTAAGCATGCACATGCATCTTTTGGTAGACGCGGATGAAGTTTTCTGCAAAACCACAAGATGTGCATGCAAATAGTGCTTTTGGCAGAACGCGCACGTGGATTTCTACCAAACGACGTGCTAAGCATGCCGATGCTGCTCTTTTTAGCACCCGCGCACGCATTTTTGCGAAAACGCGTTTTAAGCATACCCATGCATCTTTTGGTAGACGCGGATGAAGTTTTCTGCAAAACCACAAGACGTGCATGCAAATGGTGCTTTTTGCAGAACGCGCACGTGGATTTCTACCAAACGACGTGCTAAGCATGCCGATGCTGCTCTTTTTAGCACCCGCGCACGCATTTGTGCGAAAACGCCTTTTAAGCATGCACATGCATCTTTTGGTAGACGCGGATGAAGTTTTCTGCAAAACCACAAGATGTGCATGCAAATGGTGCTTTTTGCAGAACGCGCACGTGAATTTCTACCAAACGACGTGCTAAGCATGCCGATGCTGCTCTTTTTAGCACCCGCAGAAGGATTTGTGCGAAAACGCGTTTTAAGCATGCACATGCATCTTTTGGTAGACGCGGATGAAGTTTTCTGCAAAACCACAAGATGTGCATGCAAATGGTGCTTTTGGCAGAACGCGCACGTTGATTTCTACCAAACGACGTGCTAAGCATGCTGATGCTGCTCTTTTTAGCACCCGCGCACGGATTTGTGCGAAAACGCGTTTTAAGCATGCACATGCATCTTTTGGTAGACGCGGATGAAGTTTTCTGCAAAACCACAAGATGTGCATGCAAATGGTGCTTTTGGCAGAACGCGCACGTGGACTTCTACCAAACGACGTGCTAAGCATGCCGATGCTGCTCTATTTAGCACCCGCGCACGGATTTGTGCGAAAACGAATTTTAAGCATGCACATGCATCTTTTGGTAGACGCGGATGAAGTTTTCTGCAAAACCACAAGATGTGCATGCAAATGGTGCTTTTGGCAGAACGCGCACGCGGATTTCTACCAAACGACGTGCTAAGCATGCCGATGCTGCTCTATTTAGCACCCGCGCACGGATTAATGCGAAAACGCGTTTTAAGCATGCACATGCATCTTTTGGTAGACGCTGATGAAGTTTTCTGCAAAACCACAAGATGTACATGCAAATGCTGCTTTTGGCAGAACGCGCACGTGGATTTATACCAAACGACGTGCTAAGCATGCCGATGCTGCTCTTTTTAGCAACCGCGCACGGATTTGTGCGAAAACGCGTTTTAAGCATGCACATGCATCTTTTGGTAGACGCGGATGAAGTTTTCTGCAAAACCACAAGATGTGCATGCAAATGGTGCTTTTTGCAGAACGCGCACGTGGATTTCTACCAAACGACGTGCTAAGCATGCCGATGCTGGTCTTTTTACCACCCGCGCACGGATTTGTGCGAAAACGCGTTTTAAGCATGCACATGCATCTTTTGGTAGACGCGGATGAAGTTTTCTGCAAAACCACAAGATGTGCATGCAAATGGTGCTTTTGGCAGAACGCGCACGTGGATTTCTACCAAACGACGTGCTAAGCATGCCGATGCTGCTCTTTTTAGCACCCGCGCACGCATTTGTGCGAAAACGCGTTTTAAGCATGCACATGCATCTTTTGGTAGACGCGGATGAAGTTTTCTGCAAAACCACAAGATGTGCATGCAAATGGTGCTTTTTGCAGAACGCGCACGTGGATTTCTACCAAACGACGTGCTAAGCATGCCGATGCTGCTCTTTTTAGCACCCGCGCACGGATTTGTGCGAAAACGCGTTTTAAGCATGCACATGCATCTTTTGGTAGACGCGGATGAAGTTTTCTGCAAAACCACAAGATGTGCATGCAAATGGTGCTTTTGGCAGAACGCGCACGTGGATTTCTACCAAACGACGTGCTAAGCATGCCGATGCAGCTCTTTTTAGCACCCGCGCACGGATTTGTGCGAAACCGCGTTTTAAGCATGCACATGCATTTTTGGTAGACGCGGATGAAGTTTTCTGCAAAACCACAAGATGTGCATACAAATGGTGCTTTTGGCAGAACGCGCATGTGGATTTCTACCAAACGACGTGCTAAGCATGCCGATGCTGCTCTTTTTAGCATCCGCGCACGCATTTGTGCGAAAACGCGTTTTAAGCATGCACATGCATCTTTTGTAGACGCGGATGAAGTTTTCTGCAAAACCACAAGATGTGCATACAAATGGTGCTTTTTGCAGAACGCGAACGTGGATTTCTACCAAACGACGTGCTAAGCATGCCGATGCTGCTCTTTTTAGCACCCGCGAACGCATTTGTGCGAAAACGCGTTTTAAGCATGCACATGCATCTTTTGGTAGACGCGGATGAAGTTTTCTGCAAAACCACAAGATGTGCATGCAAATGGTGCTTTTTGCAGAACGCGCACGTGGATTTCTACCAAACGACGTGCTAAGCATGCCGATGCTGCTCTTTTTAGCACCCGCGCACGGATTTGTGCGAAAACGCGTTTTAAGCATGCACATGCATCTTTTGGTAGACGCGGATGAAGTTTTCTGCAAAACCACAAGATGTGCATGCAAATGGTGCTTTTGGCAGAACGCGCACGTGGATTTCTACCAAACGACGTGCTAAGCATGCCGATGCTGCTCTTTTTAGCACCCGCGCACGCATTTGTGCGAAAACGCGTTTTAAGCATGCACATGCATCTTTTGGTAGACGCGGATGAAGTTTTCTGCAAAACCACAAGATGTGCATGCAAATGGTGCTTTTTGCAGAACGCGCACGTGGATTTCTACCAAACGACGTGCTAAGCATGCCGATGCTGCTCTTTTTAGCACCCGCGCAGGCATTTGTGCGAAAACGCGTTTTAAGCATGCACATGCATCTTTTGGTAGACGCGGATGAAGTTTTCTGCAAAACCACAAGATGTGAATGCAAATGGTGCTTTTTGCAGAACGCGCACGTGGATTTCTACCAAACGACGTGCTAAGCATGCCGATGCTGCTCTTTTTAGCACCCGCGCACGGATTTGTGCGAAAACGCGTTTTAAGCATGCACATGCATCTTTTGGTAGACGCGGATGAAGTTTTCTGCAAAACCACAAGATGTGCATGCAAATGGTGCTTTTGGCAGAACGCGCACGTGGATTTCTACCAAACGACGTGCTAAGCATGCCGATGCTGCTCTTTTTAGCACCCGCGCACGGATTTGTGCGAAAACGCGTTTTAAGCATGCACATGCATTTTTGGTAGACGCGGATGAAGTTTTCTGCAAAACCACAAGATGTGCATACAAATGGTGCTTTTGGCAGAACGCGCACGTGGATTTCTACCAAACGACGTGCTAAGCATGCCGATGCTGCTCTTTTTAGCACCCGCGCACGCATTTGTGCGAAAACGCGTTTTAAGCAAGCACGTGCATCTTTTGGTAGACGCGGATGAAGTTTTCTGCAAAACCACAAGATGTGCATGCAAATGGTGCTTTTTGCAGAACGCGCACGTGGATTTCTACCAAACGACGTGCTAAGCATGCCGATGCTGCTCTTTTTAGCACCCGCGCACGCATTTGTGCGAAAACGCGTTTTAAGCATGCACATGCATCTTTTGGTAGACGCGGATGAAGTTTTCTGCAAAACCACACGATGTGCATGCAAATGGTGCTTCTTGCAGAACGCGCACGTGGATTTCTACCATACGACGTGCTAAGCATGCCGATGCTGCTCTTTTTAGCACCCGCGCACGCATTTGTGCGAAAACGCGTTTTAAGCATGCACATGCATCTTTTGGTAGACGCGGATGAAGTTTTCTGCAAAACCACAAGATGTGCATGCAAATGGTGCTTTTTGCAGATCGCGCACGTGGATTTCTACCAAACGACGTGCTAAGCATGCCGATGCTGCTCTTTTTAGCACCCGCGCACGCATTTGTGCGAAAACGCGTTTTAAGCATGCACATGCATCTTTTGGTAGACGCGGATGAAGTTTTCTGCAAAACCACAAGATGTGCATGCAAATGGTGCTTTTTGCAGAACGCGCACGTGGATTTCTACCAAACGACGTGCTAAGCATGCCGATGCTGCTCTTTTTAGCACCCGCGCACGCATTTGTGCGAAAACGCGTTTTAAGCATGCACATGCATCTTTTGGTAGACGCGGATGAAGTTTTCTGCAAAACCACAAGATGTGCATGCAAATGGTGCTTTTTGCAGAACGCGCACGTGGATTTCTACCAAACGACGTGCTAAGCATGCCGATGCTGCTCTTTTTAGCACCCGCGCACGGATTTGTGCGAAAACGCGTTTTAAGCATGCACATGCATCTTTTGGTAGACGCGGATGAAGTTTTCTGCAAAACCACAAGATGTGCATGCAAATGGTGCTTTTGGCAGAACGCGCACGTGGATTTCTACCAAACGACGTGCTAAGCATGCCGATGCTGCTCTTTTTAGCACCCGCGCACGCACTTGTGCAAAAACGCGTTTTAAGCATGCACATGCATCTTTTGGTAGACGCGGATGAAGTTTTCTGCAAAACCACAAGATGTGCATGCAAATGGTGCTTTTGGCAGAACGCGCACGTGGATTTCTACCAAACGACGTGCTAAGCATGCCGATGCTGCTCTTTTTAGCACCCGCGCACGCATTTGTGCGAAAACGCGTTTTAAGCATGCACATGCATCTTTTGGTAGACGCGGATGAAGTTTTCTGCAAAACCACAAGATGTGCATGCAAATGGTGCTTTTGGCAGAACGCGCACGTGGATTTCTACCAAACGACGTGCTAAGCATGCCGATGCTGCTCTTTTTAGCACCCGCGCACGCATTTGTGCGAAAACGCGTTTTAAGCATGCACATGCATCTTTTGGTAGACGCGGATGAAGTTTTCTGCAAAACCACAAGATGTGCATGCAAATGGTGCTTTTTGCAGAACGCGCACGTGGATTTCTACCAAACGACGTGCTAAGCATGCCGATGCTGCTCTTTTTAGCACCCGCGCACGCATTTGTGCGAAAACGCGTTTTAAGCATGCACATGCATCTTTTGGTAGACGCGGATGAAGTTTTCTGCAAAACCACACGATGTGCATGCAAATGGTGCTTTTTGCAGAACGCGCACGTGGATTTCTACCAAACGACGTGCTAAGCATGCCGGTGCTGCTCTTTTTAGCACCCGCGCACGCATTTGTGCGAAAACGCGTTTTAAGCATGCACATGCATCTTTTGGTAGACGCGGATGAAGTTTTCTGCAAAACCACAAGATGTGCATGCAAATGGTGCTTTTTGCAGAACGCGCACGTGGATTTCTACCAAACGACGTGCTAAGCATGCCGATGCTGCTCTTTTTAGCACCCGCGCACGGATTTGTGCGAAAACGCGTTTTAAGCATGCACATGCATCTTTTGGTAGACGCGGATGAAGTTTTCTGCAAAACCACAAGATGTGCATGCAAATGGTGCTTTTGGCAGAACGCGCACGTGG
This sequence comes from Dermacentor andersoni, assembly GCF_023375885.2. Lineage (NCBI taxonomy): Eukaryota > Metazoa > Arthropoda > Arachnida > Ixodida > Ixodidae > Dermacentor > Dermacentor andersoni. The sequence goes on along the minus strand of NW_027314911.1, from coordinate 39,481 downwards.
ATTTCTACCAAACGACGTGCTAAGCATTCCGATGCTGCTCTTTTTAGCACCCGCGCACGCATTTGTGCGAAAACGCGTTTTAAGCATGCACATGCATCTTTTGGTAGACGCGGATGACGTTTTCTGCAAAACCACAAGATGTGCATGCAAATGGTGCTTTTTGCAGAACGCGCACGTGGATTTCTACCAAACGACGTGCTAAGGATGCCGATGCTGCTCTTTTTAGCACCCGCGCACGGATTTGTGCGAAAACGCGTTTTAAGCATGCACATGCATCTTTTGGTAGACGCGGATGAAGTTTTCTGCAAAACCACAAGATGTGCATGCAAATGGTGCTTTCTGCAGAACGCGCACGTGGATTTCTACCAAACGACGTGCTAAACATGCCGATGCTGCTCTTTTTAGCACCCGCGCACGGATTTGTGCGAAAACGCGTTTTAAGCATGCACATGCATCTTTTGGTAGACGCGGATGAAGTTTTCTGCAAAACCACAAGATGTGCATGCAAATGGTGCTTTTGGCAGAACGCGCACGTGGATTTCTACCAAACGACGTGCTAAGCATGCCGATGCTGCTCTTTTTAGCACCCGCGCACGGATTTGTGCGAAAACGCGTTTTAAGCATGCACATGCATTTTTGGTAGACGCGGATGAAGTTTTCTGCAAAACCACAAGATGTGCATACAAATGGTGCTTTTGGCAGAACGCGCACGTGGATTTCTACCAAACGACGTGCTAAGCATGCCGATGCTGCTCTTTTTAGCACCCGCGCACGCATTTGTGCGAAAACGCGTTTTAAGCAAGCACATGCATCTTTTGGTAGACGCGAATGAAGTTTTCTGCAAAACCACAAGATGTGCATGCAAATGGTGCTTTTGGCAGAACGCGCACGTGGATTTCTACCAAACGACGTGCTAAGCATGCCGATGCTGCTCTTTTTAGCACCCGCGCACGCATTTGTGCGAAAACGCGTTTTAAGCATGCACATGCATCTTTTGGTAGACGCGGATGAAGTTTTCTGCAAAACCACAAGATGTGCATGCAAATGGTGCTTTTTGCAGAACGCGCACGTGGATTTCTACCAAACGACGTGCTAAGCATGCCGATGCTGCTCTTTTTAGCACCCGCGCACGCATTTGTGCGAAAACGCGTTTTAAGCAAGCACATGCATCTTTTGGTAGACGCGGATGAAGTTTTCTGCAAAACCACAAGATGTGCATGCAAATGGTGCTTTTTGCAGAACGCGCACGTGGATTTCTACCAAACGACGTGCTAAGCATGCCGATGCTGCTCTTTTTAGCACCCGCGCACGGATTTGTGCGAAAACGCGTTTTAAGCATGCACATGCATCTTTTGGTAGACGCGGATGAAGTTTTCTGCAAAACCACAAGATGTGCATGCAAATGGTGCTTTTGGCAGAACGCGCACGTGGATTTCTACCAAACGACGTGCTAAGCATGCCGATGCTGCTCTTTTTAGCACCCGCGCACGCATTTGTGCGAAAACGCGTTTTAAGCATGCACATGCATCTTTTGGTAGACGCGGATGAAGTTTTCTGCAAAACCACAAGATGTGCATGCAAATGGTGCTTTTTGCAGAACGCGCACGTGGATTTCTACCAAACGACGTGCTAAGCATGCCGATGCTGCTCTTTTTAGCACCCGCGCACGCATTTGTGCGAAAACGCGTTTTAAGCATGCACATGCGTCTTTTGGTAGACGCGGATGAAGTTTTCTGCAAAACCACAAGATGTGCATGCAAATGGTGCTTTTTGCAGAACGCGCACGTGGATTTCTACCAAACGACGTGCTAAGCATGCCGATGCTGCTATTTTTAGCACCCGCGCACGCATTTGTGCGTGCGAAAACGCGTTTTAAGCATGCACATGCATCTTTTGGTAGACGCGGATGAAGTTTTCTGCAAAACCACAAGATGTGCATGCAAATGGCGCTTTTTGCAGAACGCGCACGTGGATTTCTACCAAACGATGTGCTAAGCATGCCGATGCTGCTCTTTTTAGCACCCGCGCACGCATTTGTGCGAAAACGCGTTTTAAGCATGCACATGCATCTTTTGGTAGACGCGGATGAAGTTTTCTGCAAAACCACAAGATGTGCATGCAAATGGTGCTTTTTGCAGAACGCGCACGTGGATTTCTACCAAACGACGTGCTAAGCATGCCGATGCTGCTTTTTTTAGCACCCGCGCACGCATTTGTGCGAAAACGCGTTTTAAACATGCACATGCATCTTTTGGTAGACGCGGATGAAGTTTTCTGCAAAACCACAAGATGTGCATGCAAATGGTGCTTTTTGCAGAACGCGCACGTGGATTTCTACCAAACGACGTGCTAAGCATGCCGATGCTGCTCTTTTTAGCACCCGCGCACGGATTTGTGCGAAAACGCGTTTTAAGCATGCACATGCATCTTTTGGTAGACGCGGATGAAGTTTTCTGCAAAACCACAAGATGTGCATGCAAATGGTGCTTTTGGCAGAACGCGCACGTGGATTTCTACCAAACGACGTGCTAAGCATGCCGATGCTGCTCTTTTTAGCACCCGCGCACGCATTTGTGCGAAAACGCGTTTTAAGCATGCACATGCATCTTTTGGTAGACGCGGATGAAGTTTTCTGCAAAACCACAAGATGTGCATGCAAATGGTTCTTTTTGCAGAACGCGCTCGTGGATTTCTACCAAACGACGTGCTAAGCATGCCGGTGCTGCTCTTTTTAGCACCCGCGCACGCATTTGTGCGAAAACGCGTTTTAAGCATGCACATGCATCTTTTGGTAGACGCGGATGAAGTTTTCTGCAAAACCACAAGATGTGCATGCAAATGGTGCTTTTTGCAGAACGCGCACGTGGATTTCTACCAAACGACGTGCTAAGCATGCCGATGCTGCTCTTTTTAGCACCCGCGCACGGATTTGTGCGAAAACGCGTTTTAAGCATGCACATGCATCTTTTGGTAGACGCGGATGAAGTTTTCTGCAAAACCACAAGATGTGCATGCAAATGGTGCTTTTGGCAGAACGCGCACGTGGATTTCTACCAAACGACGTGCTAAGCATTCCGATGCTGCTCTTTTTAGCACCCGCGCACGCATTTGTGCGAAAACGCGTTTTAAGCATGCACATGCATCTTTTGGTAGACGCGGATGACGTTTTCTGCAAAACCACAAGATGTGCATGCAAATGGTGCTTTTTGCAGAACGCGCACGTGGATTTCTACCAAACGACGTGCTAAGGATGCCGATGCTGCTCTTTTTAGCACCCGCGCACGGATTTGTGCGAAAACGCGTTTTAAGCATGCACATGCATCTTTTGGTAGACGCGGATGAAGTTTTCTGCAAAACCACAAGATGTGCATGCAAATGGTGCTTTCTGCAGAACGCGCACGTGGATTTCTACCAAACGACGTGCTAAGCATGCCGATGCTGCTCTTTTTAGCACCCGCGCACGGATTTGTGCGAAAACGCGTTTTAAGCATGCACATGCATCTTTTGGTAGACGCGGATGAAGTTTTCTGCAAAACCACAAGATGTGCATGCAAATGGTGCTTTTGGCAGAACGCGCACGTGGATTTCTACCAAACGACGTGCTAAGCATGCCGATGCTGCTCTTTTTAGCACCCGCGCACGGATTTGTGCGAAAACGCGTTTTAAGCATGCACATGCATTTTTGGTAGACACGGATGAAGTTTTCTGCAAAACCACAAGATGTGCATACAAATGGTGCTTTTGGCAGAACGCGCACGTGGATTTCTACCAAACGACGTGCTAAGCATGCCGATGCTGCTCTTTTTAGCACCCGCGCACGGATTTGTGCGAAAACGCGTTTTAAGCATGCACATGCATCTTTTGGTAGACGCGGATGAAGTTTTCTGCAAAACCACAAGATGTGCATGCAAATGGTGCTTTCTGCAGAACGCGCACGTGGATTTCTACCAACGACGTGCTAAGCATGCCGATGCTGCTCTTTTTAGCACCCGCGCACGGATTTGTGCGAAAACGCGTTTTAAGCATGCACATGCATCTTTTGGTAGACGCGGATGAAGTTTTCTGCAAAACCACAAGATGTGCATGCAAATGGTGCTTTTGGCAGAACGCGCACGTGGATTTCTACCAAACGACGTGCTAAGCATGCCGATGCTGCTCTTTTTAGCACCCGCGCACGGATTTGTGCGAAAACGCGTTTTAAGCATGCACATGCATTTTTGGTAGACACGGATGAAGTTTTCTGCAAAACCACAAGATGTGCATAGAAATGGTGCTTTTGGCAGAACGCGCACGTGGATTTCTACCAAACGACGTGCTAAGCATGCCGATGCTGCTCTTTTTAGCACCCGCGCACGCATTTGTGCGAAAACGCGTTTTAAGCAAGCACATGCATCTTTTGGTAGACGCGAATGAAGTTTTCTGCAAAACCACAAGATGTGCATGCAAATGGTGCTTTTGGCAGAACGCGCACGTGGATTTCTACCAAACGACGTGCTAAGCATGCCGATGCTGCTCTTTTTAGCACCCGCGCACGCATTTGTGCGAAAACGCGTTTTAAGCATGCACATGCATCTTTTGGTAGACGCGGATGAAGTTTTCTGCAAAACCACAAGATGTGCATGCAAATGGTGCTTTTTGCAGAACGCGCACGTGGATTTCTACCAAACGACGTGCTAAGCATGCCGATGCTGCTCTTTTTAGCACCCGCGCACGCATTTGTGCGAAAACGCGTTTTAAGCATGCACATGCATCTTTTGGTAGACGCGGATGAAGTTTTCTGCAAAACCACAAGATGTGCATGCAAATGGTGCTTTTTGCAGAACGCGCACGTGGATTTCTACCAAACGACGTGCTAAGCATGCCGATGCTGCTCTTTTTAGCACCCGCGCACGGATTTGTGCGAAAACGCGTTTTAAGCATGCACATGCATCTTTTGGTAGACGCGGATGAAGTTTTCTGCAAAACCACAAGATGTGCATGCAAATGGTGCTTTTGGCAGAACGCGCACGTGGATTTCTACCAAACGACGTGCTAAGCATGCCGATGCTGCTCTTTTTAGCACCCGCGCACGCATTTGTGCGAAAACGCGTTTTAAGCATGCACATGCATCTTTTGGTAGACGCGGATGAAGTTTTCTGCAAAACCACAAGATGTGCATGCAAATGGTGCTTTTTGCAGAACGCGCACGTGGATTTCTACCAAACGACGTGCTAAGCATGCCGATGCTGCTCTTTTTAGCACCCGCGCACGCATTTGTGCGAAAACGCGTTTTAAGCATGCACATGCATCTTTTGGTAGACGCGGATAAAGTTTTCTGCAAAACCACAAGATGTGCATGCAAATGGTGCTTTTTGCAGAACGCGCACGTGGATTTCTACCAAACGACGTGCTAAGCATGCCGATGCTGCTCTGTTTAGCACCCGCGCACGCATTTGTGCGAAAACGCGTTTTAAGCATGCACATGCATCTTTTGGTAGACGTGGATGAAGTTTTCTGCAAAACCACACGATGTGCATGCAAATGGTGCTTTTGGCAGAACGCGCACGTGGATTTCTACCAAACGACGTGCTAAGCATGCCGATGCTGCTCTTTTTAGCACCCGCGCACGGATTTGTGCGAAAACGCGTTTTAAGCATGCACATGCATCTTCTGGTAGACGCGGATGAAGTTTTCTGCAAAACCACAAGATGTGCATGCAAATGGTGCTTTTGGCAGAACGCGCACGTGGATTTCTACCAAACGACGTGCTAAGCATGCCGGTGCTGCTCTTTTTAGCACCCGCGCACGCATTTGTGCGAAAACGCGTTTTAAGCATGCACATGCATCTTTTGGTAGACGCGGATGAAGTTTTCTGCAAAACCACAAGATGTGCATGCAAATGGTGCTTTTTGCAGAACGCGCACGTGGATTTCTACCAAACGACGTGCTAAGCATGCCGATGCTGCTCTTTTTAGCACCCGCGCACGGATTTGTGCGAAAACGCGTTTTAAGCATGCACATGCATCTTTTGGTAGACGCGGATGAAGTTTTCTGCAAAACCACAAGATGTGCATGCAAATGGTGCTTTTGGCAGAACGCGCACGTGGATTTCTGCCAAACGACGTGCTAAGCATTCCGATGCTGCTCTTTTTAGCACCCGCGCACGCATTTGTGCGAAAACGCGTTTTAAGCATGCACATGCATCTTTTGGTAGACGCGGATGACGTTTTCTGCAAAACCACAAGATGTGCATGCAAATGGTGCTTTTTGCAGAACGCGCACGTGGATTTCTACCAAACGACGTGCTAAGGATGCCGATGCTGCTCTTTTTAGCACCCGCGCACGGATTTGTGCGAAAACGCGTTTTAAGCATGCACATGCATCTTTTGGTAGACGCGGATGAAGTTTTCTGCAAAACCACAAGATGTGCATGCAAATGGTGCTTTCTGCAGAACGCGCACGTGGATTTCTACCAACGACGTGCTAAGCATGCCGATGCTGCTCTTTTTAGCACCCGCGCACGGATTTGTGCGAAAACGCGTTTTAAGCATGCACATGCATCTTTTGGTAGACGCGGATGAAGTTTTCTGCAAAACCACAAGATGTGCATGCAAATGGTGCTTTTGGCAGAACGCGCACGTGGATTTCTACCAAACGACGTGCTAAGCATGCCGATGCTGCTCTTTTTAGCACCCGCGCACGGATTTGTGCGAAAACGCGTTTTAAGCATGCACATGCATTTTTGGTAGACACGGATGAAGTTTTCTGCAAAACCACAAGATGTGCATAGAAATGGTGCTTTTGGCAGAACGCCCACGTGGATTTCTACCAAACGACGTGCTAAGCATGCCGATGCTGCTCTTTTTAGCACCCGCGCACGCATTTGTGCGAAAACGCGTTTTAAGCAAGCACATGCATCTTTTGGTAGACGCGAATGAAGTTTTCTGCAAAACCACAAGATGTGCATGCAAATGGTGCTTTTGGCAGAACGCGCACGTGGATTTCTACCAAACGACGTGCTAAGCATGCCGATGCTGCTCTTTTTAGCACCCGCGCACGCATTTGTGCGAAAACGCGTTTTAAGCATGCACATGCATCTTTTGGTAGACGCGGATGAAGTTTTCTGCAAAACCACAAGATGTGCATGCAAATGGTGCTTTTTGCAGAACGCGCACGTGGATTTCTACCAAACGACGTGCTAAGCATGCCGATGCTGCTCTTTTTAGCACCCGCGCACGCATTTGTGCGAAAACGCGTTTTAAGCATGCACATGCATCTTTTGGTAGACGCGGATGAAGTTTTCTGCAAAACCACAAGATGTGCATGCAAATGGTGCTTTTTGCAGAACGCGCACGTGGATTTCTACCAAACGACGTGCTAAGCATGCCGATGCTGCTCTTTTTAGCACCCGCGCACGGATTTGTGCGAAAACGCGTTTTAAGCATGCACATGCATCTTTTGGTAGACGCGGATGAAGTTTTCTGCAAAACCACAAGATGTGCATGCAAATGGTGCTTTTGGCAGAACGCGCACGTGGATTTCTACCAAACGACGTGCTAAGCATGCCGATGCTGCTCTTTTTAGCACCCGCGCACGCATTTGTGCGAAAACGCGTTTTAAGCATGCACATGCATCTTTTGGTAGACGCGGATGAAGTTTTCTGCAAAACCACAAGATGTGCATGCAAATGGTGCTTTTTGCAGAACGCGCACGTGGATTTCTACCAAACGACGTGCTAAGCATGCCGATGCTGCTCTTTTTAGCACCCGCGCACGCATTTGTGCGAAAACGCGTTTTAAGCATGCACATGCATCTTTTGGTAGACGCGGATGAAGTTTTCTGCAAAACCACAAGATGTGCATGCAAATGGTGCTTTTTGCAGAACGCGCACGTGGATTTCTACCAAACGACGTGCTAAGCATGCCGATGCTGCTCTGTTTAGCACCCGCGCACGCATTTGTGCGAAAACGCGTTTTAAGCATGCACATGCATCTTTTGGTAGACGTGGATGAAGTTTTCTGCAAAACCACACGATGTGCATGCAAATGGTGCTTTTGGCAGAACGCGCACGTGGATTTCTACCAAACGACGTGCTAAGCATGCCGATGCTGCTCTTTTTAGCACCCGCGCACGGATTTGTGCGAAAACGCGTTTTAAGCATGCACATGCATCTTCTGGTAGACGCGGATGAAGTTTTCTGCAAAACCACAAGATGTGCATGCAAATGGTGCTTTTGGCAGAACGCGCACGTGGATTTCTACCAAACGACGTGCTAAGCATGCCGATGCTGCTCTTTTTAGCACCCGCGCACGCATTTGTGCGAAAACGCGTTTTAAGCATGCACATGCATCTTTTGGTAGACGCGGATGAAGTTTTCTGCAAAACCACAAGATGTGCATGCAAATGGTGCTTTTTGCAGAACGCGCACGTGGATTTCTACCAAACGACGTGCTAAGCATGCCGATGCTGCTCTTTTTAGCACCCGCGCACGCATTTGTGCGAAAACGCGTTTTAAGCATGCACATGCATCTTTTGGTAGACGCGGATGAAGTTTTCTGCAAAACCACAAGATGTGCATGCAAATGGTGCTTTTTGCAGAACGCGCACGTGGATTTCTACCAAACGACGTGCTAAGCTTGCCGATGCTGCTCTTTTTAGCACCCGCGCACGGATTTGTGCGAAAACGCGTTTTAAGCATGCACATGCATCTTTTGGTAGACGCGGATGAAGTTTTCTGCAAAACCACAAGATGTGCATGCAAATGGTGCTTTTGGCAGAACGCGCACGTGGATTTCTACCAAACGACGTGCTAAGCATGCCGATGCTGCTCTTTTTAGCACCCGCGCACGCATTTGTGCGAAAACGCGTTTTAAGCATGCACATGCATCTTTTGGTAGACGCGGATGAAGTTTTCTGCAAAACCACAAGATGTGCATGCAAATGGTGCTTTTGGCAGAACGCGCACGTGGACTTCTACCAAACGACGTGCTAAGCATGCCGATGCTGCTCTATTTAGCACCCGCGCACGGATTTGTGCGAAAACGCGTTTTAAGCATGCACATGCATCTTTCGGTAGACGCGGATGAAGTTTTCTGCAAAACCACATGATGTGCATGCAAATGGTGCTTTTCGCAGAACGCGCACGTGGACTTCTACGAAACGACGTGCTAAGCATGCCGATGCTGCTCTATTTAGCACCCGCGCACGGATTTGTGCGAAAACGCGTTTTAAGCATGCACATGCATCTTTTGGTAGACGCGGATGAAGTTTTCTGCAAAACCACAAGATGTGCATGCAAATGGTGCTTTTGGCAGAACGCGCACGTGGATTTCTACCAAACGACGTGCTAAGCATGCCGATGCTGCTCTTTTTAGCACCCGTGCACGCATTTGTGCGAAAACGCGTTTTAAGCATGCACATGCATCTTTTGGTAGACGCGGATGAAGTTTTCTGCAAAACCACAAGATGTGCATGCAAATGGTGCTTTTGGCAGAACGCGCACGTGGATTTCTACCAAACGACGTGCTAAGCATGCCGATGCTGCTCTTTTTAGCACCCGCGCACGCATTTGTGCGAAAACGCGTTTTAAGCAAGCACATGCATTTTTGGTAGACGCGGATGAAGTTTTCTGCAAAACCACAAGATGTGCATACAAATGGTGCTTTTGGCAGAACGCGCACGTGGATTTCTACCAAACGACGTGCTAAGCATGCCGATGCTGCTCTTTTTAGCACCCGCGCACGCATTTGTGCGAAAACGCGTTTTAAGCAAGCACATGCATCTTTTGGTAGACGCGGATGAAGTTTTCTGCAAAACCACAAGATGTGCATGCAAATGGTGCTTTTGGCAGAACGCGCACGTGGATTTCTACCAAACGACGTGCTAAGCATGCCGATGCTGCTCTTTTTAGCACCCGCGCACGCATTTGTGCGAAAACGCGTTTTAAGCATGCACATGCATCTTTTGGTAGACGCGGATGAAGTTTTCTGCAAAACCACAAGATGTGCATGCAAATGGTGCTTTTTGCAGAACGCGCACGTGGATTTCTACCAAACGACGTGCTAAGCATGCCGATGCTGCTCTTTTTAGCACCCGCGCACGCATTTGTGCGAAAACGCGTTTTAAGCATGCACATGCATCTTTTGGTAGACGCGGATGAAGTTTTCTGCAAAACCACAAGATGTGCATGCAAATGGTGCTTTTTGCAGAACGCGCACGTGGATTTCTACCAAACGACGTGCTAAGCATGCCGATGCTGCTCTTTTTAGCACCCGCGCACGGATTTGTGCGAAAACGCGTTTTAAGCATGCACATGCATCTTTTGGTAGACGCGGATGAAGTTTTCTGCAAAACCACAAGATGTGCATGCAAATGGTGCTTTTTGCAGAACGCGCACGTGGATTTCTACCAAACGACGTGCTAAGCATGCCGATGCTGCTCTTTTTAGCACCCGCGCACGGATTTGTGCGAAAACGCGTTTTAAGCATGCACATGCATCTTCTGGTAGACGCGGATGAAGTTTTCTGCAAAACCACAAGATGTGCATGCAAATGGTGCTTTTGGCAGAACGCGCACGTGGATTTCTACCAAACGACGTGCTAAGCATGCCGATGCTGCTCTTTTTAGCACCCGCGCACGGATTTGTGCGAAAACGCGTTTTAAGCATGCACATGCATCTTCTGGTAGACGCGGATGAAGTTTTCTGCAAAACCACAAGATGTGCATGCAAATGGTGCTTTTGGCAGAACGCGCACGTGGATTTCTACCAAACGACGTGCTAAGCATGCCGATGCTGCTCTTTTTAGCACCCGCGCACGCATTTGTGCGAAAACGCGTTTTAAGCATGCACATGCATCTTTTGGTAGACGCGGATGAAGTTTTCTGCAAAACCACAAGATGTGCATGCAAATGGTGCTTTTTGCAGAACGCGCACGTGGATTTCTACCAAACGACGTGCTAAGCATGCCGATGCTGCTCTTTTTAGCACCCGCGCACGCATTTGTGCGAAAACGCGTTTTAAGCATGCACATGCATCTTTTGGTAGACGCGGATGAAGTTTTCTGCAAAACCACAAGATGTGCATGCAAATGGTGCTTTTTGCAGAACGCGCACGTGGATTTCTACCAAACGACGTGCTAAGCTTGCCGATGCTGCTCTTTTTAGCACCCGCGCACGGATTTGTGCGAAAACGCGTTTTAAGCATGCACATGCATCTTTTGGTAGACGCGGATGAAGTTTTCTGCAAAACCACAAGATGTGCATGCAAATAGTGCTTTTGGCAGAACGCGCACGTGGATTTCTACCAAACGACGTGCTAAGCATGCCGATGCTGCTCTTTTTAGCACCCGCGCACGCATTTGTGCGAAAACGCGTTTTAAGCATACCCATGCATCTTTTGGTAGACGCGGATGAAGTTTTCTGCAAAACCACAAGACGTGCATGCAAATGGTGCTTTTTGCAGAACGCGCACGTGGATTTCTACCAAACGACGTGCTAAGCATGCCGATGCTGCTCTTTTTAGCACCCGCGCACGCATTTGTGCGAAAACGCCTTTTAAGCATGCACATGCATCTTTTGGTAGACGCGGATGAAGTTTTCTGCAAAACCACAAGATGTGCATGCAAATGGTGCTTTTGGCAGAACGCGCACGTGGATTTCTACCAAACGACGTGCTAAGCATGCCGGTGCTGCTCTTTTTAGCACCCGCGCACGCATTTGTGCGAAAACGCGTTTTAAGCATGCACATGCATCTTTTGGTAGACGCGGATGAAGTTTTCTGCAAAACCACAAGATGTGCATGCAAATGGTGCTTTTTGCAGAACGCGCACGTGGATTTCTACCAAACGACGTGCTAAGCATGCCGATGCTGCTCTTTTTAGCACCCGCGCACGGATTTGTGCGAAAACGCGTTTTAAGCATGCACATGCATCTTTTGGTAGACGCGGATGAAGTTTTCTGCAAAACCACAAGATGTGCATGCAAATGGTGCTTTTGGCAGAACGCGCACGTGGATTTCTACCAAACGACGTGCTAAGCATTCCGATGCTGCTCTTTTTAGCACCCGCGCACGCATTTGTGCGAAAACGCGTTTTAAGCATGCACATGCATCTTTTGGTAGACGCGGATGACGTCTTCTGCAAAACCACAAGATGTGCATGCAAATGGTGCTTTTTGCAGAACGCGCACGTGGATTTCTACCAAACGACGTGCTAAGGATGCCGATGCTGCTCTTTTTAGCACCCGCGCACGGATTTGTGCGAAAACGCGTTTTAAGCATGCACATGCATCTTTTGGTAGACGCGGATGAAGTTTTCTGCAAAACCACAAGATGTGCATGCAAATGGTGCTTTCTGCAGAACGCGCACGTGGATTTCTACCAACGACGTGCTAAGCATGCCGATGCTGCTCTTTTTAGCACCCGCGCACGGATTTGTGCGAAAACGCGTTTTAAGCATGCACATGCATCTTTTGGTAGACGCGGATGAAGTTTTCTGCAAAACCACAAGATGTGCATGCAAATGGTGCTTTTGGCAGAACGCGCACGTGGATTTCTACCAAACGACGTGCTAAGCATGCCGATGCTGCTCTTTTTAGCACCCGCGCACGGATTTGTGCGAAAACGCGTTTTAAGCATGCACATGCATTTTTGGTAGACACGGATGAAGTTTTCTGCAAAACCACAAGATGTGCATAGAAATGGTGCTTTTGGCAGAACGCGCACGTGGATTTCTACCAAACGACGTGCTAAGCATGCCGATGCTGCTCTTTTTAGCACCCGCGCACGCATTTGTGCGAAAACGCGTTTTAAGCAAGCACATGCATCTTTTGGTAGACGCGAATGAAGTTTTCTACAAAACCACAAGATGTGCATGCAAATGGTGCTTTTGGCAGAACGCGCACGTGGATTTCTACCAAACGACGTGCTAAGCATGCCGATGCTGCTCTTTTTAGCACCCGCGCACGCATTTGTGCGAAAACGCGTTTTAAGCATGCACATGCATCTTTTGGTAGACGCGGATGAAGTTTTCTGCAAAACCACAAGATGTGCATGCAAATGGTGCTTTTTGCAGAACGCGCACGTGGATTTCTACCAAACGACGTGCTAAGCATGCCGATGCTGCTCTTTTTAGCACCCGCGCACGCATTTGTGCGAAAACGCGTTTTAAGCATGCACATGCATCTTTTGGTAGACGCGGATGAAGTTTTCTGCAAAACCACAAGATGTGCATGCAAATGGTGCTTTTTGCAGAACGCGCACGTGGATTTCTACCAAACGACGTGCTAAGCATGCCGATGCTGCTCTTTTTAGCACCCGCGCACGGATTTGTGCGAAAACGCGTTTTAAGCATGCACATGCATCTTTTGGTAGACGCGGATGAAGTTTTCTGCAAAACCACAAGATGTGCATGCAAATGGTGCTTTTGGCAGAACGCGCACGTGGATTTCTACCAAACGACGTGCTAAGCATGCCGATGCTGCTCTTTTTAGCACCCGCGCACGCATTTGTGCGAAAACGCGTTTTAAGCATGCACATGCATCTTTTGGTAGACGCGGATGAAGTTTTCTGCAAAACCACAAGATGTGCATGCAAATGGTGCTTTTTGCAGAACGCGCACGTGGATTTCTACCAAACGACGTGCTAAGCATGCCGATGCTGCTCTTTTTAGCACCCGCGCACGCATTTGTGCGAAAACGCGTTTTAAGCATGCACATGCATCTTTTGGTAGACGCGGATAAAGTTTTCTGCAAAACCACAAGATGTGCATGCAAATGGTGCTTTTTGCAGAACGCGCACGTGGATTTCTACCAAACGACGTGCTAAGCATGCCGATGCTGCTCTGTTTAGCACCCGCGCACGCATTTGTGCGAAAACGCGTTTTAAGCATGCACATGCATCTTTTGGTAGACGTGGATGAAGTTTTCTGCAAAACCACACGATGTGCATGCAAATGGTGCTTTTGGCAGAACGCGCACGTGGATTTCTACCAAACGACGTGCTAAGCATGCCGATGCTGCTCTTTTTAGCACCCGCGCACGGATTTGTGCGAAAACGCGTTTTAAGCATGCACATGCATCTTCTGGTAGACGCGGATGAAGTTTTCTGCAAAACCACAAGATGTGCATGCAAATGGTGCTTTTGGCAGAACGCGCACGTGGATTTCTACCAAACGACGTGCTAAGCATGCCGATGCTGCTCTTTTTAGCACCCGCGCACGCATTTGTGCGAAAACGCGTTTTAAGCATGCACATGCATCTTTTGGTAGACGCGGATGAAGTTTTCTGCAAAACCACAAGATGTGCATGCAAATGGTGCTTTTTGCAGAACGCGCACGTGGATTTCTACCAAACGACGTGCTAAGCATGCCGATGCTGCTCTTTTTAGCACCCGCGCACGCATTTGTGCGAAAACGCGTTTTAAGCATGCACATGCATCTTTTGGTAGACGCGGATGAAGTTTTCTGCAAAACCACAAGATGTGCATGCAAATGGTGCTTTTTGCAGAACGCGCACGTGGATTTCTACCAAACGACGTGCTAAGCTTGCCGATGCTGCTCTTTTTAGCACCCGCGCACGGATTTGTGCGAAAACGCGTTTTAAGCATGCACATGCATCTTTTGGTAGACGCGGATGAAGTTTTCTGCAAAACCACAAGATGTGCATGCAAATGGTGCTTTTGGCAGAACGCGCACGTGGATTTCTACCAAACGACGTGCTAAGCATGCCGATGCTGCTCTTTTTAGCACCCGCGCACGCATTTGTGCGAAAACACGTTTTAAGCATGCACATGCATCTTTTGGTAGACGCGGATGAAGTTTTCTGCAAAACCACAAGATGTGCATGCAAATGGTGCTTTTGGCAGAACGCGCACGTGGACTTCTACCAAACGACGTGCTAAGCATGCCGATGCTGCTCTATTTAGCACCCGCGCACGGATTTGTGCGAAAACGCGTTTTAAGCATGCACATGCATCTTTCGGTAGACGCGGATGAAGTTTTCTGCAAAACCACATGATGTGCATGCAAATGGTGCTTTTCGCAGAACGCGCACGTGGACTTCTACCAAACGACGTGCTAAGCATGCCGATGCTGCTCTATTTAGCACCCGCGCACGGATTTGTGCGAAAACGCGTTTTAAGCATGCACATGCATCTTTTGGTAGACGCGGATGAAGTTTTCTGCAAAACCACAAGATGTGCATGCAAATGGTGCTTTTGGCAGAACGCGCACGTGGATTTCTACCAAACGACGTGCTAAGCATGCCGATGCTGCTCTTTTTAGCACCCGTGCACGCATTTGTGCGAAAACGCGTTTTAAGCATGCACATGCATCTTTTGGTAGACGCGGATGAAGTTTTCTGCAAAACCACAAGATGTGCATGCAAATGGTGCTTTTGGCAGAACGCGCACGTGGATTTCTACCAAACGACGTGCTAAGCATGCCGATGCTGCTCTTTTTAGCACCCGCGCACGCATTTGTGCGAAAACGCGTTTTAAGCAAGCACATGCATTTTTGGTAGACCCGGATGAAGTTTTCTGCAAAACCACAAGATGTGCATACAAATGGTGCTTTTGGCAGAACGCGCACGTGGATTTCTACCAAACGACGTGCTAAGCATGCCGATGCTGCTCTTTTTAGCACCCGCGCACGCATTTGTGCGAAAACGCGTTTTAAGCAAGCACATGCATCTTTTGGTAGACGCGGATGAAGTTTTCTGCAAAACCACAAGATGTGCATGCAAATGGTGCTTTTGGCAGAACGCGCACGTGGATTTCTACCAAACGACGTGCTAAGCATGCCGATGCTGCTCTTTTTAGCACCCGCGCACGCATTTGTGCGAAAACGCGTTTTAAGCATGCACATGCATCTTTTGGTAGACGCGGATGAAGTTTTCTGCAAAACCACAAGATGTGCATGCAAATGGTGCTTTTTGCAGAACGCGCACGTGGATTTCTACCAAACGACGTGCTAAGCATGCCGATGCTGCTCTTTTTAGCACCCGCGCACGCATTTGTGCGAAAACGCGTTTTAAGCATGCACATGCATCTTTTGGTAGACGCGGATGAAGTTTTCTGCAAAACCACAAGATGTGCATGCAAATGGTGCTTTTTGCAGAACGCGCACGTGGATTTCTACCAAACGACGTGCTAAGCATGCCGATGCTGCTCTTTTTAGCACCCGCGCACGGATTTGTGCGAAAACGCGTTTTAAGCATGCACATGCATCTTCTGGTAGACGCGGATGAAGTTTTCTGCAAAACCACAAGATGTGCATGCAAATGGTGCTTTTGGCAGAACGCGCACGTGGATTTCTACCAAACGACGTGCTAAGCATGCCGATGCTGCTCTTTTTAGCACCCGCGCACGGATTTGTGCGAAAACGCGTTTTAAGCATGCACATGCATCTTCTGGTAGACGCGGATGAAGTTTTCTGCAAAACCACAAGATGTGCATGCAAATGGTGCTTTTGGCAGAACGCGCACGTGGATTTCTACCAAACGACGTGCTAAGCATGCCGATGCTGCTCTTTTTAGCACCCGCGCACGCATTTGTGCGAAAACGCGTTTTAAGCATGCACATGCATCTTTTGGTAGACGCGGATGAAGTTTTCTGCAAAACCACAAGATGTGCATGCAAATGGTGCTTTTTGCAGAACGCGCACGTGGATTTCTACCAAACGACGTGCTAAGCATGCCGATGCTGCTCTTTTTAGCACCCGCGCACGCATTTGTGCGAAAACGCGTTTTAAGCATGCACATGCATCTTTTGGTAGACGCGGATGAAGTTTTCTGCAAAACCACAAGATGTGCATGCAAATGGTGCTTTTTGCAGAACGCGCACGTGGATTTCTACCAAACGACGTGCTAAGCTTGCCGATGCTGCTCTTTTTAGCACCCGCGCACGGATTTGTGCGAAAACGCGTTTTAAGCATGCACATGCATCTTTTGGTAGACGCGGATGAAGTTTTCTGCAAAACCACAAGATGTGCATGCAAATAGTGCTTTTGGCAGAACGCGCACGTGGATTTCTACCAAACGACGTGCTAAGCATGCCGATGCTGCTCTTTTTAGCACCCGCGCACGCATTTGTGCGAAAACGCGTTTTAAGCATACCCATGCATCTTTTGGTAGACGCGGATGAAGTTTTCTGCAAAACCACAAGACGTGCATGCAAATGGTGCTTTTTGCAGAACGCGCACGTGGATTTCTACCAAACGACGTGCTAAGCATGCCGATGCTGCTCTTTTTAGCACCCGCGCACGCATTTGTGCGAAAACGCCTTTTAAGCATGCACATGCATCTTTTGGTAGACGCGGATGAAGTTTTCTGCAAAACCACAAGATGTGCATGCAAATGGTGCTTTTTGCAGAACGCGCACGTGGATTTCTACCAAACGACGTGCTAAGCATGCTGATGCTGCTCTTTTTAGCACCCGCAGAAGGATTTGTGCGAAAACGCGTTTTAAGCATGCACATGCATCTTTTGGTAGACGCGGATGAAGTTTTCTGCAAAACCACAAGATGTGCATGCAAATGGTGCTTTTGGCAGAACGCGCACGTGGATTTCTACCAAACGACGTGCTAAGCATGCTGATGCTGCTCTTTTTAGCACCCGCGCACGGATTTGTGCGAAAACGCGTTTTAAGCATGCACATGCATCTTTTGGTAGACGCGGATGAAGTTTTCTGCAAAACCACAAGATGTGCATGCAAATGGTGCTTTTGGCAGAACGCGCACGTGGACTTCTACCAAACGACGTGCTAAGCATGCCGATGCTGCTCTATTTAGCACCCGCGCACGGATTTGTGCGAAAACGAATTTTAAGCATGCACATGCATCTTTTGGTAGACGCGGATGAAGTTTTCTGCAAAACCACAAGATGTGCATGCAAATGGTGCTTTTGGCAGAACGCGCACGTGGATTTCTACCAAACGACGTGCTAAGCATGCCGATGCTGCTCTTTTTAGCACCCGCGCACGGATTAATGCGAAAACGCGTTTTAAGCATGCACATGCATCTTTTGGTAGACGCTGATGAAGTTTTCTGCAAAACCACAAGATGTACATGCAAATGCTGCTTTTGGCAGAACGCGCACGTGGATTTATACCAAACGACGTGCTAAGCATGCCGATGCTGCTCTTTTTAGCAACCGCGCACGGATTTGTGCGAAAACGCGTTTTAAGCATGCACATGCATCTTTTGGTAGACGCGGATGAAGTTTTCTGCAAAACCACAAGATGTGCATGCAAATGGTGCTTTTTGCAGAACGCGCACGTGGATTTCTACCAAACGACGTGCTAAGCATGCCGATGCTGGTCTTTTTACCACCCGCGCACGGATTTGTGCGAAAACGCGTTTTAAGCATGCACATGCATCTTTTGGTAGACGCGGATGAAGTTTTCTGCAAAACCACAAGATGTGCATGCAAATGGTGCTTTTGGCAGAACGCGCACGTGGATTTCTACCAAACGACGTGCTAAGCATGCCGATGCTGCTCTTTTTAGCACCCGCGCACGCATTTGTGCGAAAACGCGTTTTAAGCTTGCACATGCATCTTTTGGTAGACGCGGATGTAGTTTTCTGCAAAACCACAAGATGTGCATGCAAATGGTGCTTTTTGCAGAACGCGCACGTGGATTTCTACCAAACGACGTGCTAAGCATGCCGATGCTGCTCTTTTTAGCACCCGCGCACGGATTTGTGCGAAAACGCGTTTTAAGCATGCACATGCATCTTTTGGTAGACGCGGATGAAGTTTTCTGCAAAACCACAAGATGTGCATGCAAATGGTGCTTTTGGCAGAACGCGCACGTGGATTTCTACCAAACGACGTGCTAAGCATGCCGATGCAGCTCTTTTTAGCACCCGCGCACGGATTTGTGCGAAACCGCGTTTTAAGCATGCACATGCATTTTTGGTAGACGCGGATGAAGTTTTCTGCAAAACCACAAGATGTGCATACAAATGGTGCTTTTGGCAGAACGCGCACGTGGATTTCTACCAAACGACGTGCTAAGCATGCCGATGCTGCTCTTTTTAGCATCCGCGCACGCATTTGTGCGAAAACGCGTTTTAAGCATGCACATGCATCTTTTGTAGACGCGGATGAAGTTTTCTGCAAAACCACAAGATGTGCATACAAATGGTGCTTTTTGCAGAACGCGAACGTGGATTTCTACCAAACGACGTGCTAAGCATGCCGATGCTGCTCTTTTTAGCACCCGCGAACGCATTTGTGCGAAAACGCGTTTTAAGCATGCACATGCATCTTTTGGTAGACGCGGATGAAGTTTTCTGCAAAACCACAAGATGTGCATGCAAATGGTGCTTTTTGCAGAACGCGCACGTGGATTTCTACCAAACGACGTGCTAAGCATGCCGATGCTGCTCTTTTTAGCACCCGCGCACGGATTTGTGCGAAAACGCGTTTTAAGCATGCACATGCATCTTTTGGTAGACGCGGATGAAGTTTTCTGCAAAACCACAAGATGTGCATGCAAATGGTGCTTTTGGCAGAACGCGCACGTGGATTTCTACCAAACGACGTGCTAAGCATGCCGATGCTGCTCTTTTTAGCACCCGCGCACGCATTTGTGCGAAAACGCGTTTTAAGCATGCACATGCATCTTTTGGTAGACGCGGATGAAGTTTTCTGCAAAACCACAAGATGTGCATGCAAATGGTGCTTTTTGCAGAACGCGCACGTGGATTTCTACCAAACGACGTGCTAAGCATGCCGATGCTGCTCTTTTTAGCACCCGCGCAGGCATTTGTGCGAAAACGCGCTTTAAGCATGCACATGCATCTTTTGGTAGACGCGGATGAAGTTTTCTGCAAAACCACAAGATGTGCATGCAAATGGTGCTTTTTGCAGAACGCGCACGTGGATTTCTACCAAACGACGTGCTAAGCATGCCGATGCTGCTCTTTTTAGCACCCGCGCACGGATTTGTGCGAAAACGCGTTTTAAGCATGCACATGCATCTTTTGGTAGACGCGGATGAAGTTTTCTGCAAAACCACAAGATGTGCATGCAAATGGTGCTTTTGGCAGAACGCGCACGTGGATTTCTACCAAACGACGTGCTAAGCATGCCGATGCTGCTCTTTTTAGCACCCGCGCACGGATTTGTGCGAAAACGCGTTTTAAGCATGCACATGCATTTTTGGTAGACGCGGATGAAGTTTTCTGCAAAACCACAAGATGTGCATACAAATGGTGCTTTTGGCAGAACGCGCACGTGGATTTCTACCAAACGACGTGCTAAGCATGCCGATGCTGCTCTTTTTAGCACCCGCGCACGCATTTGTGCGAAAACGCGTTTTAAGCAAGCACGTGCATCTTTTGGTAGACGCGGATGAAGTTTTCTGCAAAACCACAAGATGTGCATGCAAATGGTGCTTTTTGCAGAACGCGCACGTGGATTTCTACCAAACGACGTGCTAAGCATGCCGATGCTGCTCTTTTTAGCACCCGCGCACGCATTTGTGCGAAAACGCGTTTTAAGCATGCACATGCATCTTTTGGTAGACGCGGATGAAGTTTTCTGCAAAACCACACGATGTGCATGCAAATGGTGCTTCTTGCAGAACGCGCACGTGGATTTCTACCATACGACGTGCTAAGCATGCCGATGCTGCTCTTTTTAGCACCCGCGTACGCATTTGTGCGAAAACGCGTTTTAAGCATGCACATGCATCTTTTGGTAGACGCGGATGAAGTTTTCTGCAAAACCACAAGATGTGCATGCAAATGGTGCTTTTTGCAGATCGCGCACGTGGATTTCTACCAAACGACGTGCTAAGCATGCCGATGCTGCTCTTTTTAGCACCCGCGCACGCATTTGTGCGAAAACGCGTTTTAAGCATGCACATGCATCTTTTGGTAGACGCGGATGAAGTTTTCTGCAAAACCACAAGATGTGCATGCAAATGGTGCTTTTTGCAGAACGCGCACGTGGATTTCTACCAAACGACGTGCTAAGCATGCCGATGCTGCTCTTTTTAGCACCCGCGCACGCATTTGTGCGAAAACGCGTTTTAAGCATGCACATGCATCTTTTGGTAGACGCGGATGAAGTTTTCTGCAAAACCACAAGATGTGCATGCAAATGGTGCTTTTTGCAGAACGCGCACGTGGATTTCTACCAAACGACGTGCTAAGCATGCCGATGCTGCTCTTTTTAGCACCCGCGCACGGATTTGTGCGAAAACGCGTTTTAAGCATGCACATGCATCTTTTGGTAGACGCGGATGAAGTTTTCTGCAAAACCACAAGATGTGCATGCAAATGGTGCTTTTGGCAGAACGCGCACGTGGATTTCTACCAAACGACGTGCTAAGCATGCCGATGCTGCTCTTTTTAGCACCCGCGCACGCACTTGTGCAAAAACGCGTTTTAAGCATGCACATGCATCTTTTGGTAGACGCGGATGAAGTTTTCTGCAAAACCACAAGATGTGCATGCAAATGGTGCTTTTGGCAGAACGCGCACGTGGATTTCTACCAAACGACGTGCTAAGCATGCCGATGCTGCTCTTTTTAGCACCCGCGCACGCATTTGTGCGAAAACGCGTTTTAAGCATGCACATGCATCTTTTGGTAGACGCGGATGAAGTTTTCTGCAAAACCACAAGATGTGCATGCAAATGGTGCTTTTGGCAGAACGCGCACGTGGATTTCTACCAAACGACGTGCTAAGCATGCCGATGCTGCTCTTTTTAGCACCCGCGCACGCATTTGTGCGAAAACGCGTTTTAAGCATGCACATGCATCTTTTGGTAGACGCGGATGAAGTTTTCTGCAAAACCACAAGATGTGCATGCAAATGGTGCTTTTTGCAGAACGCGCACGTGGATTTCTACCAAACGACGTGCTAAGCATGCCGATGCTGCTCTTTTTAGCACCCGCGCACGCATTTGTGCGAAAACGCGTTTTAAGCATGCACATGCATCTTTTGGTAGACGCGGATGAAGTTTTCTGCAAAACCACACGATGTGCATGCAAATGGTGCTTTTTGCAGAACGCGCACGTGGATTTCTACCAAACGACGTGCTAAGCATGCCGATGCTGCTCTGTTTAGCACCCGCGCACGCATTTGTGCGAAAACGCGTTTTAAGCATGCACATGCATCTTTTGGTAGACGCGGATGAAGTTTTCTGCAAAACCACAAGGTGTGCATGCAAATGGTGCTTTTTGCAGATCGCGCACGTGGATTTCTACCAAACGACGTGCTAAGCATGCCGATGCTGCTCTTTTTAGCACCCGCGCACGCATTTGTGCGAAAACGCGTTTTAAGCATGCACATGCATCTTTTGGTAGACGCGGATGAAGTTTTCTGCAAAACCACAAGATGTGCATGCAAATGGTGCTTTTTGCAGAACGCGCACGTGGATTTCTACCAAACGACGTGCTAAGCATGCCGATGCTGCTCTTTTTAGCACCCGCGCACGGATTTGTGCGAAAACGCGTTTTAAGCATGCACATGCATCTTTTGGTAGACGCGGATGAAGTTTTCTGCAAAACCACAAGATGTGCATGCAAATGGTGCTTTTGGCAGAACGCGCACGTGGATTTCTACCAAACGACGTGCTAAGCATGCCGATGCTGCTCTTTTTAGCACCCGCGCACGCATTTGTGCAAAAACGCGTTTTAAGCATGCACATGCATCTTTTGGTAGACGCGGATGAAGTTTTCTGCAAAACCACAAGATGTGCATGCAAATGGTGCTTTTGGCAGAACGCGCACGTGGATTTCTACCAAACGACGTGCTAAGCATGCCGATGCTGCTCTTTTTAGCACCCGCGCACGCATTTGTGCGAAAACGCGTTTTAAGCATGCACATGCATCTTTTGGTAGACGCGGATGAAGTTTTCTGCAAAACCACAAGATGTGCATGCAAATGGTGCTTTTTGCAGAACGCGCACGTGGATTTCTACCAAACGACGTGCTAAGCATGCCGATGCTGCTCTTTTTAGCACCCGCGCACGCATTTGTGCGAAAACGCGTTTTAAGCATGCACATGCATCTTTTGGTAGACGTGGATGAAGTTTTCTGCAAAACCACAAGATGTGCATGCAAATGGTGCTTTTTGCAGAACGCGCACGTGGATTTCTACCAAACGACGTGCTAAGCATGCCGATGCTGCTCTTTTTAGCACCCGCGCACGGATTTGTGCGAAAACGCGTTTTAAGCATGCACATGCATCTTTTGGTAGACGCGGATGAAGTTTTCTGCAAAACCACAAGATGTGCATGCAAATGGTGCTTTTGGCAGAACGCGCACGTGGATTTCTACCAAACGACGTGCTAAGCATGCCGATGCTGCTCTTTTTAGCACCCGCGCACGGATTTGTGCGAAAACGCGTTTTAAGCATGCACATGCATTTTTGGTAGACGCGGATGAAGTTTTCTGCAAAACCACAAGATGTGCATACAAATGGTGCTTTTGGCAGAACGCGCACGTGGATTTCTACCAAACGACGTGCTAAGCATGCCGATGCTGCTCTTTTTAGCACCCGCGCACGCATTTGTGCGAAAACGCGTTTTAAGCAAGCACGTGCATCTTTTGGTAGACGCGGATGAAGTTTTCTGCAAAACCACAAGATGTGCATGCAAATGGTGCTTTTTGCAGAACGCGCACGTGGATTTCTACCAAACGACGTGCTAAGCATGCCGATGCTGCTCTTTTTAGCACCCGCGCACGCATTTGTGCGAAAACGCGTTTTAAGCATGCACATGCATCTTTTGGTAGACGCGGATGAAGTTTTCTGCAAAACCACACGATGTGCATGCAAATGGTGCTTTTTGCAGAACGAGCACGTGGATTTCTACCATACGACGTGCTAAGCATGCCGATGCTGCTCTTTTTAGCACCCGCGCACGCATTTGTGCGAAAACGCGTTTTAAGCATGCACATGCATCTTTTGGTAGACGCGGATGAAGTTTTCTGCAAAACCACAAGATGTGCATGCAAATGGTGCTTTTTGCAGATCGCGCACGTGGATTTCTACCAAACGACGTGCTAAGCATGCCGATGCTGCTCTTTTTAGCACCCGCGCACGCATTTGTGCGAAAACGCGTTTTAAGCATGCACATGCATCTTTTGGTAGACGCGGATGAAGTTTTCTGCAAAACCACAAGATGTGCATGCAAATGGTGCTTTTTGCAGAACGCGCACGTGGATTTCTACCAAACGACGTGCTAAGCATGCCGATGCTGCTCTTTTTAGCACCCGCGCACGCATTTGTGCGAAAACGCGTTTTAAGCATGCACATGCATCTTTTGGTAGACGCGGATGAAGTTTTCTGCAATACCACAAGATGTGCATGCAAATGGTGCTTTTTGCAGAACGCGCACGTGGATTTCTACCAAACGACGTGCTAAGCATGCCGATGCTGCTCTTTTTAGCACCCGCGCACGGATTTGTGCGAAAACGCGTTTTAAGCATGCACATGCATCTTTTGGTAGACGCGGATGAAGTTTTCTGCAAAACCACAAGATGTGCATGCAAATGGTGCTTTTGGCAGAACGCGCACGTGGATTTCTACCAAACGACGTGCTAAGCATGCCGATGCTGCTCTTTTTAGCACCCGCGCACGCATTTGTGCAAAAACGCGTTTTAAGCATGCACATGCATCTTTTGGTAGACGCGGATGAAGTTTTCTGCAAAACCACAAGATGTGCATGCAAATGGTGCTTTTGGCAGAACGCGCACGTGGATTTCTACCAAACGACGTGCTAAGCATGCCGATGCTGCTCTTTTTAGCACCCGCGCACGCATTTGTGCGAAAACGCGTTTTAAGCATGCACATGCATCTTTTGGTAGACGCGGATGAAGTTTTCTGCAAAACCACAAGATGTGCATGCAAATGGTGCTTTTTGCAGAACGCGCACGTGGATTTCTACCAAACGACGTGCTAAGCATGCCGATGCTGCTCTTTTTAGCACCCGCGCACGCATTTGTGCGAAAACGCGTTTTAAGCATGCACATGCATCTTTTGGTAGACGCGGATGAAGTTTTCTGCAAAACCACAAGATGTGCATGCAAATGGTGCTTTTTGCAGAACGCGCACGTGGATTTCTACCAAACGACGTGCTAAGCATGCCGATGCTGCTCTTTTTAGCACCCGCGCACGCATTTGTGCGAAAACGCGTTTTAAGCATGCACATGCATCTTTTGGTAGACGCGGATGAAGTTTTCTGCAAAACCACAAGATGTGCATGCAAATGGTGCTTTTTGCAGAACGCGCACGTGGATTTCTACCAAACGACGTGCTAAGCATGCCGATGCTGCTCTTTTTAGCACCCGCGCACGGATTTGTGCGAAAACGCGTTTTAAGCATGCACATGCATCTTTTGGTAGACGCGGATGAAGTTTTCTGCAAAACCACAAGATGTGCATGCAAATGGTGCTTTTTGCAGAACGCGCACGTGGATTTCTACCAAACGACGTGCTAAGCATGCCGATGCTGCTCTTTTTAGCACCCGCGAACGGATTTGTGCGAAAACGCGTTTTAAGCATGCACATGCATCTTTTGGTAGACGCGGATGAAGTTTTCTGCAAAACCACAAGATGTGCATGCAAATGGTGCTTTTGGCAGAACGCGCACGTGGATTTCTACCAAACGACGTGCTAAGCATGCCGATGCTGCTCTTTTTAGCACCCGCGCACGCATTTGTGCGAAAACGCGTTTTAAGCATGCACATGCATCTTTTGGTAGACGCGGATGAAGTTTTCTGCAAAACCACAAGGAGTGCATGCAAATGGTGCTTTTTGCAGAACGCGCACGTGGATTTCTACCAAACGACGTGCTAAGCATGCCGATGCTGCTCTTTTTAGCACCCGCGCACGCATTTGTGCGAAAACGCGTTTTAAGCATGCACATGCATCTTTTGGTAGACGCGGATGAAGTTTTCTGCAAAACCACAAGATGTGCATGCAAATGGTGCTTTTTGCAGAACGCGCACGTGGATTTCTACCAAACGACGTGCTAAGCTTGCCGATGCTGCTCTTTTTAGCACCCGCGCACGGATTTGTGCGAAAACGCGTTTTAAGCATGCACATGCATCTTTTGGTAGACGCGGATGAAGTTTTCTGCAAAACCACAAGATGTGCATGCAAATGGTGCTTTTGGCAGAACGCGCACGTGGGTTTCTACCAAACGACGTGCTAAGCATGCCGATGCTGCTCTTTTTAGCACCCGCGCACGCATTTGTGCGAAAACGCGTTTTAAGCATACCCATGCATCTTTTGGTAGACGCGGATGAAGTTTTCTGCAAAACCACAAGACGTGCATGCAAATGGTGCTTTTTGCAGAACGCGCACGTGGATTTCTACCAAACGACGTGCTAAGCATGCCGATGCTGCTCTTTTTAGCACCCGCGCACGGATTTGTGCGAAAACGCGTTTTAAGCATGCACATGCATCTTTTGGTAGACGCGGATGAAGTTTTCTGCAAAACCACAAGATGTGCATGCAAATGGTGCTTTTGGCAGAACGCGCACGTGGATTTCTACCAAACGACGTGCTAAGCATGCCGATGCTGCTCTTTTTAGCACCCGCGCACGCATTTGTGCGAAAACGCGTTTTAAGCATGCACATGCATCTTTTGGTAGACGCGGATGAAGTTTTCTGCAAAACCACAAGATGTGCATGCAAATGGTGCTTTTTGCAGAACGCGCTCGTGGATTTCTACCAAACGACGTGCTAAGCATGCCGATGCTGCTCTTTTTAGCACCCGCGCACGTATTTGTGCGAAAACGCGTTTTAAGCATGCACATGCATCTTTTGGTAGACGCGGATGAAGTTTTCTGCAAAACCACAAGATGTGCATGCAAATGCTGCTTTTTGCAGAAAGCGCACGTGGATTTCTACCAAACGACGTGCTAAGCATGCCGATGCTGCTCTTTTTAGCACCCGCGCACGGATTTGTGCGAAAACGCGTTTTAAGCATGCACATGCATCTTTTGGTAGACGCGGATGAAGTTTTCTGCAAAACCACAAGATGTGCATGCAAATGGTGCTTTTGGCAGAACGCGCACGTGGATTTCTACCAAACGACGTGCTAAGCATGCCGATGCTGCTCTTTTTAGCACCCGCGCACGCATTTGTGCGAAAACGCGTTTTAAGCATGCACATGCATTTTTTGGTAGACGCGGATGAAGTTTTCTGCAAAACCACAAGATGTGCATGCAAATGGTGCTTTTTGCAGAACGCGCACGTGGATTTCTACCAAACGACGTGCTAAGCATGCCGATGCTGCTCTTTTTAGCACCCGCGCACGCATTTGTGCGAAAACGCGTTTTAAGCATGCACATGCATCTTTTGGTAGACGCGGATGAAGTTTTCTGCAAAACCACAAGATGTGCATGCAAATGGTGCTTTTTGCAGAACGCGCACGTGGATTTCTACCAAACGACGTGCTAAGCATGCCGATGCTGCTCTTTTTAGCACCCGCGCACGCATTTGTGCGAAAACGCGTTTTAAGCATGCACATGCATCTTTTGGTAGACGCGGATGAAGTTTTCTGCAAAACCACAAGATGTGCATGCAAATGGTGCTTTTTGCAGAACGCGCACGTGGATTTCTACCAAACGACGTGCTAAGCATGCCGATGCTGCTATTTTTAGCACCCGCGCACGCATTTGTGCGAAAACGCGTTTTAAGCATGCACATGCATCTTTTGGTAGACGCGGATGAAGTTTTCTGCAAAACCACAATATGTGCATGCAAATGGCGCTTTTTGCAGAACGCGCACGTGGATTTCTACCAAACGATGTGCTAAGCATGCCGATGCTGCTCTTTTTAGCACCCGCGCACGCATTTGTGCGAAAACGCGTTTTAAGGATGCACATGCATCTTTTGGTAGACGCGGATGAAGTTTTCTGCAAAACCACAAGATGTGCATGCAAATGGTGCTTTTTGCAGAACGCGCACGTGGATTTCTACCAAACGACGTGCTAAGCATGCCGATGCTGCTTTTTTTAGCACCCGCGCACGCATTTGTGCGAAAACGCGTTTTAAACATGCACATGCATCTTTTGGTAGACGCGGATGAAGTTTTCTGCAAAACCACAAGATGTGCATGCAAATGGTGCTTTTTGCAGAACGCGCACGTGGATGTCTACCAAACGACGTGCTAAGCATGCCGATGCTGCTCTTTTTAGCACCCGCGCACGGATTTGTGCGAAAACGCGTTTTAAGCATGCACATGCATCTTTTGGTAGACGCGGATGAAGTTTTCTGCAAAACCACAAGATGTGCATGCAAATGGTGCTTTTGGCAGAACGCGCACGTGGATTTCTACCAAACGACGTGCTAAGCATGCCGATGCTGCTCTTTTTAGCACCCGCGCACGGATTTGTGCGAAAACGCGTTTTAAGCATGCACATGCATCTTTTGGTAGACGCGGATGAAGTTTTCTGCAAAACCACAAGATGTGCATGCAAATGGTGCTTTTTGCAGAACGCGCACGTGGATTTCTACCAAACGACGTGCTAAGCATGCCGATGCTGCTCTTTTTAGCACCCGCGCACGTATTTGTGCGAAAACGCGTTTTAAGCATGCACATGCATCTTTTGGTAGACGCGGATGAAGTTTTCTGCAAAACCACAAGATGTGCATGCAAATGGTGCTTTTGGCAGAACGCGCACGTGGATTTCTACCAAACGACGTGCTAAGCATGCCGATGCTGCTCTTTTTAGCACCCGCGCACGGATTTGTGCGAAAACGCGTTTTAAGCATGCACATGCATTTTTGGTAGACGCGGATGAAGTTTTCTGCAAAACCACAAGATGTGCATACAAATGGTGCTTTTGGCAGAACGCGCACGTGGATTTCTACCAAACGACGTGCTAAGCATGCCGATGCTGCTCTTTTTAGCACCCGCGCACGCATTTGTGCGAAAACGCGTTTTAAGCAAGCACATGCATCTTTTGGTAGACGCGAATGAAGTTTTCTGCAAAACCACAAGATGTGCATGCAAATGGTGCTTTTGGCAGAACGCGCACGTGGATTTCTACCAAACGACGTGCTAAGCATGCCGATGCTGCTCTTTTTAGCACCCGCGCACGCATTTGTGCGAAAACGCGTTTTAAGCATGCACATGCATCTTTTGGTAGACGCGGATGAAGTTTTCTGCAAAACCACAAGATGTGCATGCAAATGGTGCTTTTTGCAGAACGCGCACGTGGATTTCTACCAAACGACGTGCTAAGCATGCCGATGCTGCTCTTTTTAGCACCCGCGCACGCATTTGTGCGAAAACGCGTTTTAAGCATGCACATGCATCTTTTGGTAGACGCGGATGAAGTTTTCTGCAAAACCACAAGATGTGCATGCAAATGGTGCTTTTTGCAGAACGCGCACGTGGATTTCTACCAAACGACGTGCTAAGCATGCCGATGCTGCTCTTTTTAGCACCCGCGCACGGATTTGTGCGAAAACGCGTTTTAAGCATGCACATGCATCTTTTGGTAGACGCGGATGAAGTTTTCTGCAAAACCACAAGATGTGCATGCAAATGGTGCTTTTGGCAGAACGCGCACGTGGATTTCTACCAAACGACGTGCTAAGCATGCCGATGCTGCTCTTTTTAGCACCCGCGCACGCATTTGTGCGAAAACGCGTTTTAAGCATGCACATGCATCTTTTGGTAGACGCGGATGAAGTTTTCTGCAAAACCACAAGATGTGCATGCAAATGGTGCTTTTTGCAGAACGCGCACGTGGATTTCTACCAAACGACGTGCTAAGCATGCCGATGCTGCTCTTTTTAGCACCCGCGCACGCATTTGTGCGAAAACGCGTTTTAAGCATGCACATGCATCTTTTGGTAGACGCGGATGAAGTTTTCTGCAAAACCACAAGATGTGCATGCAAATGGTGCTTTTTGCAGAACGCGCACGTGGATTTCTACCAAACGACGTGCTAAGCATGCCGATGCTGCTCTGTTTAGCACCCGCGCACGCATTTGTGCGAAAACGCGTTTTAAGCATGCACATGCATCTTTTGGTAGACGCGGATGAAGTTTTCTGCAAAACCACAAGATGTGCATGCAAATGGTGCTTTTTGCAGAACGCGCACGTGGATTTCTACCAAACGATGTGCTAAGCATGCCGATGCTGCTCTTTTTAGCACCCGCGCACGGATTTGTGCGAAAACGCGTTTTAAGCATGCACATGCATCTTTTGGTAGACGCGGATGAAGTTTTCTGCAAAACCACAAGATGTGCATGCAAATGGTGCTTTTGGCAGAACGCGCACGTTGATTTCTACCAAACGACGTGCTAAGCATGCCGATGCTGCTCTTTTTAGCACCCGCGCACGCATTTGTGCGAAAACGCGTTTTAAGCATGCACATGCATCTTTTGGTAGACGCGGATGAAGTTTTCTGCAAAACCACAAGATGTGCATGCAAATGGTGCTTTTGGCAGAACGCGCACGTGGATTTCTACCAAACGACGTTCTAAGCATGCCGATGCTGCTCTTTTTAGCACCCGCGCACGGATTTGTGCGAAAACGCGTTTTAAGCATGCACATGCATCTTTTGGTAGACGCGGATGAAGTTTTCTGCAAAACCACAAGATGTGCATGCAAATGGTGCTTTTGGCAGAACGCGCACGTGGATTTCTACCAAACGACGTGCTAAGCATGCCGATGCTGCTCTTTTTAGCACCCGCGCACGGATTTGTGCGAAAACGCGTTTTAAGCATGCACATGCATCTTTTGGTAGACGCGGATGAAGTTTTCTGCAAAACCACAAGATGTGCATGCAAATGGTGCTTTTGGCAGAACGCGCACGTGGACTTCTACCAAACGACGTGCTAAGCATGCCGATGCTGCTCTATTTAGCACCCGCGCACGGATTTGTGCGAAAACGCGTTTTAAGCATGCACATGCATCTTTCGGTAGACGCGGATGAAGTTTTCTGCAAAACCACATGATGTGCATGCAAATGGTGCTTTTGGCAGAACGCGCACGTGGACTTCTACCAAACGACGTGCTAAGCATGCCGATTTTAGCACCCGCGCACGCATTTGTGCGAAAACGCGTTTTAAGCATGCACATGCATCTTTTGGTAGACGCGGATGAAGTTTTCTGCAAAACCACAAGATGTGCATGCAAATGGTGCTTTTGGCAGAACGCGCACGTGGATTTCTACCAAACGACGTGCTAAGCATGCCGATGCTGCTCTTTTTAGCACCCGCGCACGCATTTGTGCGAAAACGCGTTTTAAGCAAGCACATGCATTTTTGGTAGACGCGGATGAAGTTTTCTGCAAAACCACAAGATGTGCATACAAATGGTGCTTTTGGCAGAACGCGCACGTGGATTTCTACCAAACGACGTGCTAAGCATGCCGATGCTGCTCTTTTTAGCACCCGCGCACGCATTTGTGCGAAAACGCGTTTTAAGCAAGCACATGCATCTTTTGGTAGACGCGGATGAAGTTTTCTGCAAAACCACAAGATGTGCATGCAAATGGTGCTTTTGGCAGAACGCGCACGTGGATTTCTACCAAACGACGTGCTAAGCATGCCGATGCTGCTCTTTTTAGCACCCGCGCACGCATTTGTGCGAAAACGCGTTTTAAGCATGCACATGCATCTTTTGGTAGACGCGGATGAAGTTTTCTGCAAAACCACAAGATGTGCATGCAAATGGTGCTTTTGGCAGAACGCGCACGTGGATTTCTACCAAACGACGTGCTAAGCATGCCGATGCTGCTCTTTTTAGCACCCGCGCACGCATTTGTGCGAAAACGCGTTTTAAGCAAGCACATGCATTTTTGGTAGACGCGGATGAAGTTTTCTGCAAAACCACAAGATGTGCATACAAATGGTGCTTTTGGCAGAACGCGCACGTGGATTTCTACCAAACGACGTGCTAAGCATGCCGATGCTGCTCTTTTTAGCACCCGCGCACGCATTTGTGCGAAAACGCGTTTTAAGCAAGCACATGCATCTTTTGGTAGACGCGGATGAAGTTTTCTGCAAAACCACAAGATGTGCATGCAAATGGTGCTTTTGGCAGAACGCGCACGTGGATTTCTACCAAACGACGTGCTAAGCATGCCGATGCTGCTCTTTTTAGCACCCGCGCACGCATTTGTGCGAAAACGCGTTTTAAGCATGCACATGCATCTTTTGGTAGACGCGGATGAAGTTTTCTGCAAAACCACAAGATGTGCATGCAAATGGTGCTTTTTGCAGAACGCGCACGTGGATTTCTACCAAACGACGTGCTAAGCATGCCGATGCTGCTCTTTTTAGCACCCGCGCACGCATTTGTGCGAAAACGCGTTTTAAGCAAGCACATGCATCTTTTGGTAGACGCGGATGAAGTTTTCTGCAAAACCACAAGATGTGCATGCAAATGGTGCTTTTGGCAGAACGCGCACGTGGATTTCTACCAAACGACGTGCTAAGCATGCCGATGCTGCTCTTTTTAGCACCCGCGCACGCATTTGTGCGAAAACGCGTTTTAAGCATGCACATGCATCTTTTGGTAGACGCGGATGAAGTTTTCTGCAAAACCACAAGATGTGCATGCAAATGGTGCTTTTGGCAGAACGCGCACGTGGATTTCTACCAAACGACGTGCTAAGCATGCCGATGCTGCTCTTTTTAGCACCCGCGCACGCATTTGTGCGAAAACGCGTTTTAAGCAAGCACATGCATTTTTGGTAGACGCGGATGAAGTTTTCTGCAAAACCACAAGATGTGCATACAAATGGTGCTTTTGGCAGAACGCGCACGTGGATTTCTACCAAACGACGTGCTAAGCATGCCGATGCTGCTCTTTTTAGCACCCGCGCACGCATTTGTGCGAAAACGCGTTTTAAGCAAGCACATGCATCTTTTGGTAGACGCGGATGAAGTTTTCTGCAAAACCACAAGATGTGCATGCAAATGGTGCTTTTGGCAGAACGCGCACGTGGATTTCTACCAAACGACGTGCTAAGCATGCCGATGCTGCTCTTTTTAGCACCCGCGCACGCATTTGTGCGAAAACGCGTTTTAAGCATGCACATGCATCTTTTGGTAGACGCGGATGAAGTTTTCTGCAAAACCACAAGATGTGCATGCAAATGGTGCTTTTTGCAGAACGCGCACGTGGATTTCTACCAAACGACGTGCTAAGCATGCCGATGCTGCTCTTTTTAGCACCCGCGCACGCATTTGTGCGAAAACGCGTTTTAAGCATGCACATGCATCTTTTGGTAGACGCGGATGAAGTTTTCTGCAAAACCACAAGATGTGCATGCAAATGGTGCTTTTTGCAGAACGCGCACGTGGATTTCTACCAAACGACGTGCTAAGCATGCCGATGCTGCTCTTTTTAGCACCCGCGCACGGATTTGTGCGAAAACGCGTTTTAAGCATGCACATGCATCTTTTGGTAGACGCGGATGAAGTTTTCTGCAAAACCACAAGATGTGCATGCAAATGGTGCTTTTGGCAGAACACGCACGTGGATTTCTACCAAACGACGTGCTAAGCATGCCGATGCTGCTCTTTTTAGCACCCGCGCACGCATTTGTGCGAAAACGCGTTTTAAGCAAGCACATGCATTTTTGGTAGACGCGGATGAAGTTTTCTGCAAAACCACAAGATGTGCATACAAATGGTGCTTTTGGCAGAACGCGCACGTGGATTTCTACCAAACGACGTGCTAAGCATGCCGATGCTGCTCTTTTTAGCACCCGCGCACGCATTTGTGCGAAAACGCGTTTTAAGCAAGCACATGCATCTTTTGGTAGACGCGGATGAAGTTTTCTGCAAAACCACAAGATGTGCATGCAAATGGTGCTTTTGGCAGAACGCGCACGTGGATTTCTACCAAACGACGTGCTAAGCATGCCGATGCTGCTCTTTTTAGCACCCGCGCACGCATTTGTGCGAAAACGCGTTTTAAGCATGCACATGCATCTTTTGGTAGACGCGGATGAAGTTTTCTGCAAAACCACAAGATGTGCATGCAAATGGTGCTTTTGGCAGAACGCGCACGTGGATTTCTACCAAACGACGTGCTAAGCATGCCGATGCTGCTCTTTTTAGCACCCGCGCACGCATTTGTGCGAAAACGCGTTTTAAGCAAGCACATGCATTTTTGGTAGACGCGGATGAAGTTTTCTGCAAAACCACAAGATGTGCATACAAATGGTGCTTTTGGCAGAACGCGCACGTGGATTTCTACCAAACGACGTGCTAAGCATGCCGATGCTGCTCTTTTTAGCACCCGCGCACGCATTTGTGCGAAAACGCGTTTTAAGCAAGCACATGCATCTTTTGGTAGACGCGGATGAAGTTTTCTGCAAAACCACAAGATGTGCATGCAAATGGTGCTTTTGGCAGAACGCGCACGTGGATTTCTACCAAACGACGTGCTAAGCATGCCGATGCTGCTCTTTTTAGCACCCGCGCACGCATTTGTGCGAAAACGCGTTTTAAGCATGCACATGCATCTTTTGGTAGACGCGGATGAAGTTTTCTGCAAAACCACAAGATGTGCATGCAAATGGTGCTTTTTGCAGAACGCGCACGTGGATTTCTACCAAACGACGTGCTAAGCATGCCGATGCTGCTCTTTTTAGCACCCGCGCACGCATTTGTGCGAAAACGCGTTTTAAGCATGCACATGCATCTTTTGGTAGACGCGGATGAAGTTTTCTGCAAAACCACAAGATGTGCATGCAAATGGTGCTTTTTGCAGAACGCGCACGTGGATTTCTACCAAACGACGTGCTAAGCATGCCGATGCTGCTCTTTTTAGCACCCGCGCACGGATTTGTGCGAAAACGCGTTTTAAGCATGCACATGCATCTTTTGGTAGACGCGGATGAAGTTTTCTGCAAAACCACAAGATGTGCATGCAAATGGTGCTTTTGGCAGAACACGCACGTGGATTTCTACCAAACGACGTGCTAAGCATGCCGATGCTGCTCTTTTTAGCACCCGCGCACGCATTTGTGCGAAAACGCGTTTTAAGCATGCACATGCATCTTTTGGTAGACGCGGATGAAGTTTTCTGCAAAACCACAAGATGTGCATGCAAATGGTGCTTTTGGCAGAACGCGCACGTGGATTTCTACCAAACGACGTGCTAAGCATGCCGATGCTGCTCTTTTTAGCACCCGCGCAGGCATTTGTGCGAAAACGCGTTTTAAGCAAGCACATGCATTTTTGGTAGACGCGGATGAAGTTTTCTGCAAAACCACAAGATGTGCATACAAATGGTGCTTTTGGCAGAACGCGCACGTGGATTTCTACCAAACGACGTGCTAAGCATGCCGATGCTGCTCTTTTTAGCACCCGCGCACGCATTTGTGCGAAAACGCGTTTTAAGCAAGCACATGCATCTTTTGGTAGACGCGGATGAAGTTTTCTGCAAAACCACAAGATGTGCATGCAAATGGTGCTTTTGGCAGAACGCGCACGTGGATTTCTACCAAACGACGTGCTAAGCATGCCGATGCTGCTCTTTTTAGCACCCGCGCACGCATTTGTGCGAAAACGCGTTTTAAGCAAGCACATGCATCTTTTGGTAGACGCGGATGAAGTTTTCTGCAAAACCACAAGATGTGCATGCAAATGGTGCTTTTTGCAGAACGCGCACGTGGATTTCTACCAAACGACGTGCTAAGCATGCCGATGCTGCTCTTTTTAGCACCCGCGCACGCATTTGTGCGAAAACGCGTTTTAAGCATGCACATGCATCTTTTGGTAGACGCGGATGAAGTTTTCTGCAAAACCACAAGATGTGCATGCAAATGGTGCTTTTTGCAGAACGCGCACGTGGATTTCTACCAAACGACGTGCTAAGCATGCCGATGCTGCTCTTTTTAGCACCCGCGCACGGATTTGTGCGAAAACGCGTTTTAAGCATGCACATGCGTCTTTTGGTAGACGCGGATGAAGTTTTCTGCAAAACCACAAGATGTGCATGCAAATGGTGCTTTTTGCAGAACGCGCACGTGGATTTCTACCAAACGATGTGCTAAGCATGCCGATGCTGCTCTTTTTAGCACCGCGCACGGATTTGTGCGAAAACGCGTTTTAAGCATGCACATGCATCTTTTGGTAGACGCGGATGAAGTTTTCTGCAAAACCACAAGATGTGCATGCAAATGGTGCTTTTGGCAGAACGCGCACGTGGATTTCTACCAAACGACGTGCTAAGCATGCCGATGCTGCTCTTTTTAGCACCCGCGCACGCATTTGTGCGAAAACGCGTTTTAAGCATGCACCTTTTGGTAGACGCGGATGAAGTTTTCTGCAAAACCACAAGATGTGCATGCAAATGGTGCTTTTGGCAGAACGCGCACGTGGATTTCTACCAAACGACGTTCTAAGCATGCCGATGCTGCTCTTTTTAGCACCCGCGCACGGATTTGTGCGAAAACGCGTTTTAAGCATGCACATGCATCTTTTGGTAGACGCGGATGAAGTTTTCTGCAAAACCACAAGATGTGCATGCAAATGGTGCTTTTGGCAGAACGCGCACGTGGATTTCTACCAAACGACGTGCTAAGCATGCCGATGCTGCTCTTTTTAGCACCCGCGCACGGATTTGTGCGAAAACGCGTTTTAAGCATGCACATGCATCTTTTGGTAGACGCGGATGAAGTTTTCTGCAAAACCACAAGATGTGCATGCAAATGGTGCTTTTGGCAGAACGCGCACGTGGACTTCTACCAAACGACGTGCTAAGCATGCCGATGCTGCTCTATTTAGCACCCGCGCACGGATTTGTGCGAAAACGCGTTTTAAGCATGCACATGCATCTTTCGGTAGACGCGGATGAAGTTTTCTGCAAAACCACATGATGTGCATGCAAATGGTGCTTTTGGCAGAACGCGCACGTGGACTTCTACCAAACGACGTGCTAAGCATGCCGATGCTGCTCTTTTTAGCACCCGCGCACGCATTTGTGCGAAAACGCGTTTTAAGCATGCACATGCATCTTTTGGTAGACGCGGATGAAGTTTTCTGCAAAACCACAAGATGTGCATGCAAATGGTGCTTTTGGCAGAACGCGCACGTGGATTTCTACCAAACGACGTGCTAAGCATGCCGATGCTGCTCTTTTTAGCACCCGCGCACGCATTTGTGCGAAAACGCGTTTTAAGCATGCACATGCATCTTTTGGTAGACGCGGATGAAGTTTTCTGCAAAACCACAAGATGTGCATGCAAATGGTGCTTTTGGCAGAACGCGCACGTGGATTTCTACCAAACGACGTGCTAAGCATGCCGATGCTGCTCTTTTTAGCACCCGCGCACGCATTTGTGCGAAAACGCGTTTTAAGCAAGCACATGCATTTTTGGTAGACGCGGATGAAGTTTTCTGCAAAACCACAAGATGTGCATACAAATGGTGCTTTTGGCAGAACGCGCACGTGGATTTCTACCAAACGACGTGCTAAGCATGCCGATGCTGCTCTTTTTAGCACCCGCGCACGCATTTGTGCGAAAACGCGTTTTAAGCATGCACATGCATCTTTTGGTAGACGCGGATGAAGTTTTCTGCAAAACCACAAGATGTGCATGCAAATGGTGCTTTTGGCAGAACGCGCACGTGGATTTCTACCAAACGACGTGCTAAGCATGCCGATGCTGCTCTTTTTAGCACCCGCGCACGGATTAATGCGAAAACGCGTTTTAAGCATGCACATGCATCTTTTGGTAGACGCGGATGAAGTTTTCTGCAAAACCACAAGATGTACATGCAAATGGTGCTTTTGGCAGAACGCGCACGTGGATTTATACCAAACGACGTGCTAAGCATGCCGATGCTGCTCTTTTTAGCAACCGCGCACGGATTTGTGCGAAAACGCGTTTTAAGCATGCACATGCATCTTTTGGTAGACGCGGATGAAGTTTTCTGCAAAACCACAAGATGTGCATGCAAATGGTGCTTTTTGCAGAACGCGCACGTGGATTTCTACCAAACGACGTGCTAAGCATGCCGATGCTGGTCTTTTTACCACCCGCGCACGGATTTGTGCGAAAACGCGTTTTAAGCATGCACATGCATCTTTTGGTAGACGCGGATGAAGTTTTCTGCAAAACCACAAGATGTGCATGCAAATGGTGCTTTTTGCAGAACGCGCACGTGGATTTCTACCAAACGACGTGCTAAGCATGCCGATGCTGCTCTTTTTAGCACCCGCGCACGGATTAGTGCGAAAACGCGTTTTAAGCATGCACATGCATCTTTTGGTAGACGCGGATGAAGTTTTCTGCAAAACCACAAGATGTGCATGCAAATGGTGCTTTTGGCAGAACGCGCACGTGGATTTCTACCAAACGACGTGCTAAGCATGCCGATGCTGCTCTTTTTAGCACCCGCGCACGCATTTGTGCGAAAACGCGTTTTAAGCATGCACATGCATCTTTTGGTAGACGCGGATGAAGTTTTCTGCAAAACCACAAGATGTGCATGCAAATGGTGCTTTTTGCAGATCGCGCACGTGGATTTCTACCAAACGACGTGCTAAGCATGCCGATGCTGCTCTTTTTAGCACCCGCGCACGCATTTGTGCGAAAACGCGTTTTAAGCATGCACATGCATCTTTTGGTAGACGCGGATGAAGTTTTCTGCAAAACCACAAGATGTGCATGCAAATGGTGCTTTTTGCAGAACGCGCACGTGGATTTCTACCAAACGACGTGCTAAGCATGCCGATGCTGCTCTTTTTAGCACCCGCGCACGCATTTGTGCGAAAACGCGTTTTAAGCATGCACATGCATCTTTTGGTAGACGCGGATGAAGTTTTCTGCAAAACCACAAGATGTGCATGCAAATGGTGCTTTTTGCAGAACGCGCACGTGGATTTCTACCAAACGACGTGCTAAGCATGCCGATGCTGCTCTTTTTAGCACCCGCGCACGGATTTGTGCGAAAACGCGTTTTAAGCATGCACATGCATCTTTTGGTAGACGCGGATGAAGTTTTCTGCAAAACCACAAGATGTGCATGCAAATGGTGCTTTTGGCAGAACGCGCACGTGGATTTCTACCAAACGACGTGCTAAGCATGCCGATGCTGCTCTTTTTAGCACCCGCGCACGCATTTGTGCGAAAACGCGTTTTAAGCATGCACCTTTTGGTAGACGCGGATGAAGTTTTCTGCAAAACCACAAGATGTGCATGCAAATGGTGCTTTTGGCAGAACGCGCACGTGGATTTCTACCAAACGACGTTCTAAGCATGCCGATGCTGCTCTTTTTAGCACCCGCGCACGGATTTGTGCGAAAACGCGTTTTAAGCATGCACATGCATCTTTTGGTAGACGCGGATGAAAGTTTTCTGCAAAACCACAAGATGTGCATGCAAATGGTGCTTTTGGCAGAACGCGCACGTGGATTTCTACCAAACGACGTGCTAAGCATGCCGATGCTGCTCTTTTTAGCACCTGCGCACGGATTTGTGCGAAAACGCGTTTTAAGCATGCACATGCATCTTTTGGTAGACGCGGATGAAGTTTTCTGCAAAACCACAAGAT